>NC_135531.1:153138301-153438301 GCF_045843805.1 Urocitellus parryii
TACTTTTCTGACATATTAGTTCTTAGCAAGAAAAAATGACTCAGTAATAGTAGACATGAATTCCACTATCTCTTCACAGCTCACTGGGTTCAGTAATAGATAATGGCATAATTACTTTTTGAGTTTTAAAAAATCCAATTGGAATGCCTGCAGGTATATGTACATTTATTTGGTTTGGAACTTATTTTTTTAGCATAATTCACTTACTATATTTGGTTTGACGGGTCCAAATGAAACCAAGCATCCCCAGGAAATTATTTTTTAATACAGACTCATAACCTAGGTATTAAGAATATTTCTTTTTTTTCTCACCCAAAGGCAGTATGGTAGTTTTTCTTCTAAAATCCATTGCCATCATCCATAAGGAATATTTATTCTCTTTCTTCTGAGATTTACTCAGTCTGTGGTGGTGCTGTGTATTGAAGGAAAGTGAAGGAAAGCTCTCTGTACTGATCATTCATTTATTCAGTGAAAAGGCACTGAGTACTTACTTTGTATCAGGCACTGTTCTAAGCGCTGGGGATACAGCCAGAAATATGAAACATAAAATTCCCCACATGAGAGTGTCATTCTTGTAGCATAACATTGCCACCATAGGATGGATAAGAAAGAAACACACCTTGTCCGAATTTTTCTCACACCTGAGCTTAATACAGCTGAAGATATGGTGCATCACATCTTTGGCTAGATCTTTTCTGATCCTCAGAATAAAGTGGGCTAAATTATGTTTTATGTGCATCATCAGTAGATGTGAAGTATTGGAAGCACCCAAGCACCCGGAGACTTCTTGGTCAGAGACAAAGACTGTTTATTTTTCCCAACAAAATTAGCATTAAGAGGAAGTCATAATCCCCTGGGGCCATACAATGAGGCAAAGGTGGCACCTATGTAGGCAGTGGCATGTGTTACATGAGATTACATGAATTTAGGACCTTTGAATTTTATATAAGGTTACTTGTAAACCTATCTGTTCTTTATCTCTGAGAGAGAATTGATTGTATTACTCAGGAGTATAAGTGTTACCCCTGCTGTCACTAAACAAATGGATGAGACAATTAATTTATAAGAAGAAGAGGGTAGTTTTGGCTTATGTTTTGAGAGGTTCCAGTTCATGATCAGTTCAGTTCCCTGTGAGCAGGGCTGATGTTCCATTCCACATACCTGTAATGCCACGGGGCACATGGTAGAAAGTATTTGTTGAATGAACGGTTGGGATTTGTTTTGAAGATGATACTGATGATCATAGTCTTGATTTTTTTCCCCTATATTATCAAAAGATCAGTCCTTTTGAGGCTTATGGTATGCCACTCCAAAGAAAGAACAAATGGAATTAAATGCATATCTATTCATCCCATTTGCCCCAAAATATTTCTGAGTAGGATAAATTTTATCTTCTGTACATCAAAGAAATGGTGTTAACAAATTTGCAGGATTTTTTTGAGTATTGTTTTTCTAGTTTTATTTGTTTTTTAAATGATTAACATTAAAACTATAACACACTCAAGCTAAGTACAATAATCGAATCAAAATGTTATGGTTCGCATATAAGGCATCTCCCCCAAAGCTCATGTGATAGACAATACAGAAAAATTCAGAGATAAAGTGATTCGATTATGAGAGCTGTAACATAATCAGTGAACAAATCCATTTGATGGATTAACACTTTGAATGGACTACTGAGTAGTAATTGTAGGCAGGTGGAGTATGGAGAGAGGAAGTAGGTTACTAGGTGCATGGCCTTGGGGAATATGTCTTGTCCATGGCTCTTTCTTTCTCTGCTTTCTTACTGTCATGAGCTGAGCATCTTTCTTTTGCTAAGCCCCTCCACTACGGATAAGGCTTACTTTGGTCCCAGAACAATAGAGCTGAATGATCACAGAATAAACCTCTGAAACTGTGAGCCCAATGAAGTTTTCCTCCTTGAAATTATTCTTCTCAGGTACTTCTGTCAGTGTCAAAAAGCAGAGTAACAGAAATTGGTACCAGGGTTATAAGTGAAGTCTTCGTTGTGAGTACACCTGACCATGTTTTCAGAAGACTTTGGAACTGTTTACAGGAGTTTGGAAAAGATTGAGGATTCAGACTGGAGAAGCCTAAGAATGTTGTAATAAGAGCCTAATGGGCTGTTCTGGTGTGAGCTCAGAATATCAGAATATTGAGAGGACTGTAACCAGTAAAGACTTTGCTTATGACGTTTCAAACAGAAATGGGCATTATTATATTGGGAGTGTATTAGAGACCTTTCATGAAACATTCTGGCAAATAACTTGTCTGAAGTTTTCCTATGTCCTGAGACTTTGTGTGAGACTGAATTTCAAGGTGATGGTCTAATCTGGCAGAGGAAATTATAAGGCAGCACAGCATTCAGGAAGTAGCATGAGTATTGTGACTATTAGCCAAGTTTATTGTGGTAATCAGAAGCAGAAAGCAGAGATGAACAATTTGTAAAACTTGCTGTTTGTCCAGAAAAGTGTATGTAAATTGGGGCCAAGAAAGTTGTGGTTAGTGAAGAGAGTACCACTACCAAAGAGAACTTAAACTGGGTCAGGCATATGGCTGGAAAATCAGCAGCTAGAGAGGCTGAAGAGGGAGAATCACAAGTTCAAGGCCAGCCTCAGCAACTTACTGAGGCCCTAAGCAACTTTGACCCTGATTCAAAATATAAATGGCTGAAATTTGAGTCTGTGGTTAAATGCCCTTGAGCTCATTTCTGGTACTAAGTAAATAAATAAATAAGAAAGAGAGAGAAAGATAGAGAGAATGTAAGTATTTTGCACAGAGACTCTATGAAAGATGTCTTGAGGGCATCTCAATAATAAGCAAGATCACACCCCTGTCATACTCAAGGGTGGAAAAGTTACAATGCATTCATTTAAGAGACCCTGGGGGCACACCACTCCTACAGGGGCCTAGGAAGCAGTTTCTCTAAGATTTGTTTCATCATATTCAAAGGGCCCAGGCATTCAGGGGCTGCTGCAGTCATGGTCCAGGGGATCAGCTGGTGGCGGACCTCAGTGTCTTTCACCTTTCATCAACTCGGTGCTGTTTCTGCAGAAATGCAAGAAGTTGTAGTTAGGGGATTATGTAGGCTTCCACCACGATTTCAGAGAAGGCCTGAGGGGCTAGGCAATGTATGGAAGGTGGGAATCCCTTTGTGCTGCCTCTGAGAAGACAATGCCTAAAGCTATGAGAAGGAAGCTGAAACCAGAAAGAAGACCCCCCAGGAATAAAAGATACCTGTCACGGGGCACATCTTCAGAAGAAAGGTGATGACTACAAACAGATACAGTTTGGAGAACAGGGCTGCAATCAACAAGGCCATAGGGGCAGGGCTACCCAAGCCTGTTGGAGATCATGTCACATGATTGTGTGCCCCAGATGCTAGATGTAGTAGTTACAAACCCAATGTTTGCCTGGATGGGTTTCAGTCTTGTTTTGGTCCCATATCTTATTCCCATGGCCCTGTTCTCCCTTTTATAATAGAAATGTTTACCTGTATTCCATTGTATATCAGATATGCATAACTTAGTTTTGATTTTTACAGATGCTTACAACCAAAAGTTTGCCTTGAGTCTCAAATGAAACTTTGGACATGGATTTTTTTTAATAGCTCTGAAATCCTTAAGATGATGGGCTTCCTTGAAAATGGACTAAATACACTTTGCATTTTGAGATGCACATGAACTTTGGAGAGTTAGAGGCAGAATATTAAAGGTTTGGGTATGAGGCATTTCCAAATAAGCTCATGTGTTAGAAAATATAAGAAGGTTCAGAAGTGAAATGATTAGATTTCAAGAGCTGTAACCTAATCAGTGGTCTAATTCATTTGACATATTAACATTGTGAATGGATTCCTGAGTATTAACTATAGGCAGGTGGAGTGTGGCTGGAAGAATTAGTCACTGGAGGCATGGCTTTTGGGACCAAAAGCTGACTAACACAGAGAATAATTATAAAACAACTGCTATCCCTTTACTTGGTTAAGTGCAATGTACATCTACATCTTTAAAACTCTTAAGATTTCTGAAAAAAAAAAACAATAAAACTAGCAATAACAAATAAGTAAAAACAAATGGCCAGTTAAATTTTGTTTAATCTATGATTTCCAAATGTACCTCTTTTAATTTGTTTAAAATCTAATAATATACCTAGTATTTTTGCAACAGAATGCCTGTTGAGAAACACAACTACCTTTTAGATTCCCTTATACCTATAGAGTAACTTATTCATTAGATTTCTAGAGTCACCTATGAATCTTGGTTCTAGAGTCCCGAGCTCCTCAGGATTTCTCAAATCAGGAAATATTTTTGCTGTAGTATTATGTATGCAATGTAGAAAGTCAAAATGGGCATGAGTAAGTTTCAACAAAGCTGTGACTGGTGACCTATTCAGGTACATAGTCTTGGAAGACAATTAGAGAATTTTGCCACATTTGTAAGCTTCCACAACCCAGGGACAATGGTAACATGGTCACAGCTTCTCCTTTTCCCAGTTCCTTTGTTCTTCTTGCAAGACTTCTGTGCAGTCAGGCAGCATTTGCAGTTGACAAGGTGAGTTGCAAGGAGCACATTTCTCTTAAAGCATCTCTTTTTACGATCAGGAAAGATGTTTTCTAAAAAGTCTTGAGAAGATACCCCATTTCATTTCATCATGCACACACACCCAAAAAATAAATAAATAAAAATAAGAAAAAAGAATTGAAGATCTGGCCTCCCTAATGATCAAGAATATAGCAGTTTCAATCAGCACAGAAAGAAGACAGAGATGATTATTGGTTGGGAGGTTGTGGAAGGATATATGAGTCATGCCCTGAAAAAGGTGGGTGGGATTTATGTTGGCCTATAAAGTCTCAACATGCAAAAACAGAAACCATATCTGAAAACCCAATATTTTATCTAATGTCTAAAAGGGAGGTTAAGCAAATATATTTACTGACATTTCATAGGTGAGCAGAGTGAGGCGCCCATTCCAATAGTTGTCTCCAATTACCCATGCAGCTGATAGTATGGAATTATGAAAACCTAGATGCCATCACTTCTAGAAACACCCTTGGTCCCTATAACACCATGGACTCTTCTGTGCTATTTGGAGCTTTGGGTATCTATTGGATGAAGAGTACAGGGGTGGAGGTAGAGTGGATTTTCATCCCTTTAAACAGAAATCACATTTATAAATAGCCACCTGCATTTGCTCATAAAATTACCCAAGGGTTTCAGCCAAGGAGCCCAAGTTGATGGCAGCCTGTACTAGCAGGGTGAGCACCTGGACTTGTGCCAGCCCCTCCAGCTAGCGAGCCAGTGTGAAATGAAAGCAACTCATGTTGACAGCTTTGACAGAAGGTGCCACGTGCAAATTAGAGTTAGTTCAAAAATTAGCTGCCAGATTATTAATTTGAAGGAAATGTTCACAGCATAGTTTCCCCCTTCTATGTCTGGCTGAGCTTTCTTATCTGTTGATACCGCTCTCCCTGCTTCCTCCAGCTCTCTAGTACAACACCGGAGGCAATGGAGGGCTTTGCCAGGAGAGACTCAGACACAGCCAGGCAGGCTATTGCTCTTTTGAAGTTTCTAGTGGGCCTTGGCTATTTCTATGGCTTCCTGAAAACTTAACTCACTTGTGGATTTCAGGCCAGTCATTCCCTGGACTGTAAAAAGATGATTTTTAAAAAATAATTTTAAAAATAAATGAAAAAAAAAATAAAAGAAGAAATAGGTTAAGACTGGTAATCTCTCAAGAATCTTTTATAAATCTTTTTCTCCTGTTAAAATAATACATTTATCAAATAAATTTAAAAAACACAAAGCATGTGTTTTGTAGTGAGCTTTTTCCCTGCTGTGACTAAAGGATCAGACCAGAATAATTTCAGAGGAGTAAAAGTTTATTTGAGAGCTCATGGTTTTAGAGGTCTTAGTCTATACAAGGCCAGCTCCATTCCTCAGGACTTGAGGTAAAGATGAACATCATGGCAGGAGAGGGAAACAGTTCACATCACTGTGATCAGGAAACAGAGAGAGAGAGACTCCATTCTCCAGATACAAAATCTATACCAAAGCCACCCCCCCCCCCAATTAACCACTTCCTTCAGCCACACTCTACCTGCCTCCAGTTACCTCTCAGTTATTCCCATTTGGATTAATTCACTGAATGGTTTAAGACTCTCACAACCCAGTCATTTCTCCTCTGAACCTTCTTGCATTGTCTCACCCGTGAGCTTTTGGGGGTCACCTCACATTCAAGCCATATCAATATGAATTTGAATATAAACATTTCCTATAATTAGACCTTTCTCAGAGGTATCAGTATTTTATTGTTAATTCTTTGAGATTTAACTTCCTTTTAATACACTACTATTTTTATAAGTCAAGGTCTATAAAGACTATTCAGAGATTGGCTTTTTAGCTCAATAATTAGATAGGCTTTTATGTTAATAATCTAGATTTCTTTCTTTATGATGGCTGCATAGTATTCTACTGTGTGCCTATTTTTTTAATTTATCCATTCATTCTCTGATACACACTGGTGTGGTTTCCAGTTATTCACCATTAAAAATAAAGCTGCAGTGAACACCCTTGCAGTTACATCTTTGGATGCTCATCTGTGTATTTTTGCAGGATAAATTCTTTGAAAAGGAATTGCTGAACCAAGGGCCCAAGATTCTTTTCAATGACTACTTAAGATGCAGGGTCACCAAGGCAACAACCTCCAACCAGCCTTGTCTTGGAGTGAGAATTTCTTCTCCGTGTGATGGCCTGAAAATTAGCAAATTTCCAGAACTGCACTTCTGATGGGTCTTTTCACTTCTTATCCAACAGGCAGCCCTAAAATGATTCCTTTCTTGCTCATTTTTATGGGTGATAATGCGTTCCTCCCACCCGGCACTTCTTTTTATTTCACTACAGCTATAACAAGCACTTATAAGAACAGCAATCTAGGTTACCTGAAAACCTTTTCCTTGTTAACTTGGCTCAAAAAAACTAAGACTAGAGATAGAATTGGAAGACAGGAACTCAGTCATGGTAATGGAAAGCTGCTCTTGGCTTATCATTAGCTTTTAGGTTTATCTATTTAAAAATAGGGATACAATTCAGGTTAGGCTTTGTGGACAACTCACAGGCCATGTTAGAATGTGCAGCTTTATCATTCTCTCCTCACACAAACGTAAAGCATTTTTGCTTTAGAAAAATGTGAAGTGAATGAGATGCTTAAAAATAGTAAATAAGTCTCTTAATACTCTGTGATTAGCACTCAGTAATGACCAATGTTTAGACCTCCTGCTTCTGTTGAAAACCCATTTCATCAGACACAGAAATGGTCTAAATTATTTGATATGCATTAGCTATGAAAAAAGACCTCGTGCAGTACTAGATATTCAAGTCTGTGACCCTTGTAAGCTGGGGCAGCAATTAGATGGGCTATCTGTTCCATTCAAACCCAAAAAGGAAAGGATTCAATGCCAGCAACATGAGGCACAGCAGCTCCAATTCAAGATTTTCTCATTTCAGGATGGACTCACATGCCCTTCTCACCACCCTGTCCCCCAGATGCTTTTACTAACCTCCAATCAGCTAGTGTTTCTCAAAGACAGGAAGGGACCATGTGCAGAACAGCCACCTGCTAGTTAAATGGAGACTCTGGCATGTTTTTATAACCTAAAGGAAGAAGGCTGTCACCCCTGAGAACTCTGAGACACTTTATTATTTGAGGACCTTTACCCTCCTAGGCCATGCATTGAAGTATCTCCAGGCATACAAGGCCAGGGTAGTTTTATAAGCTTTATCTCTGATTCAGAAGGTCTAGGGTAGACCCTGAAATTCTGCATTCCTAGTAAAATCCCAGCACACACAGAGGCTGATGCTGCCTGTCCACTGGCCACTCTTTGAGCAGGGATACTTTACTGTGGAACACCTTTACTCTTGGACTCACCTGCACTTGTGTAACCCCAGTATTGTATAGGACTCGAATTCAGAGCATGTTTCTTTGAGCAAATGAATTCATATCACATCTGGCATAGTGAAAACATGAGAAATGTTGTCTAATCTGTAACTAACATTGAAATTACTTCTGTTACAGATGATGTGCTGTGTATGCTTGTGTTCCTTTACCACAGGTACGAGTGGTGCAGAGCTGTCTTAATCAGGTATACACAGTGCACATGTAAGGCCACCGTGCAGAGGCAGCTGCTATAGGAGCTTCTGCTACCTTTACCAACAATACTGCAGCCATATTATGTAGAAGGCAACAAACTGAATGTCACTGGGAAATATGTGATGTTCAGGATACGTACACTGGTAAAATATTATAGAGACACTGGTCTTTCTGAAAAACAAACAAACAAAGAATTGAAAGAAAATATTAGACTAGATTCCCGGTTATTAGTCAATTATTTGGGTCTTCTAACTGTGGTTAGTCAAATTCTTCTGAAAGCACCCACCTAAACCACACAGCATAGGGGAGACTCTCTTGGTGCATTCCCAAGGGTGGAGGCCTGGCACTGGGATGGGTGACAGTGTGGTACCTGTATGCTATTATTGTATGTGTGTGGTCCTGAATTTTCTCTGACACTTGTTTTCTTTCTGACCTATTGTTGAATGTGTAAGAAGCATGCCTGTACCTCACATATAAATCCAACAAACACAACTGACCAAATTGGCTCATGTGGACATGCCATAGAAAATAGCTGGGTTCAGGCTCACTGCCACCTTTATGTTTGATTTGTCCATACCCATTTAAAATGATTAAAGTGATTCATATAGAGTTATATAACCGGCATTGTCAGTGTCAATTTAAATGTACGTTCATGTAAAGGCCTTTCTCTTTTTTAGCCAATCCTTGACAGAAAAAAAAAATAAATGATTTGTAAAACCTAAAGTTACCATTTAGAATATCTTCTGGGGGCATTTCAGATGGGCAGGCAGAAGCCAGGAAACTGACTCTGGCCAAGAACTGACTCTGGCCAAATTATTCTAGTTATGCATCCTCTTTGAGTTGGAGATTTATTTATGGGGCCAGCAATCATGATCCTTACCCCAGTTCCCTTAAATTAAGGAAAAGATAAAAGGCAGTGAGTTCAGGTAGAGGAAGTGAGTTTGGCACCATCTTGGTTTACTCTTTCCAACCAATTGAAAAATAGCCAATGACTTTTGTGCTGAAAACTTTTTATCTGGGAAAGAACATAGTAGAAATCTCTCTGTTTTCAGTACCCATATTATTCGAAGCCAAAGAATGGTGGTAGTAATTAGAATAATGATAGTAACCTCAGTAATAAAATATAAGATGAAATGCTACTAAAAAGCTTTATTAAATATTAGATATTACAGATGCACTTTTCTGATTGAACCCTGACTGATAAATGAGGTGACTTTTGGGATGGTGCAGACAAAGTTATTAAAATGTGAACTGATTTTCAGTTATATTTAGGATATAAATATCTAATCTATCAGTTCAATGTGGGGAGGTTTTTGCCTGGTGAGATGCACAAGGCACTCGGAATGATGGCTCAGGGTATAAAAGTCTGATTTAATCAGAAGTTGAAAGAGAATTTTTCCTTCCCTCTGGGGATACAGAAGACCTGTGGGCTCATGAGAGAAGGCAGAGCAGGGAGAGTACAGACCAGGGGGTTTCAGGTTCACAAAACAAGATGCATGGATTCTTTTCCAGAGTTTATTCAGAGACAGTGGAAATGAAGATGGAGGAGGCGACTGTGCTTTGGTCATCAAGGTACAGGTTACCCTTTGGTTCCATTCAAATATTGTCTTAAATGTCCTTCAAAGGCAGGCTTGGGCCAGGAAGGACATCCACCATTTGTTATTTTTGCATCTCTTGAAAGGAGTTTGCAATCCTCAGTTAAATCCTGGCCTTGTACAATTGAACTCATTCTTGCAGATTTAATACGCCTAGGGAGGTTAGCAGTGGTACCAGATATAGTCAAGCGTACAGTGGCTTTAAGGACCCGGGCCCAAGGGCCATGGCAGGAATGGGCAGATTGTTCTGTAAACGACCAGGTATCTGTGGACCACCTGGTCTCTGTCACAGCTGCTCAGCTGTACTGCTATAGCATAAAAGCAATGTCAGACACTATGTCTACAAATTCACATGACTGAGTGTCAATTAAATGTTATTTACGAAAACAAGGTAGACAACCACAATGCCCTGCTCTCTGCCAGTTAACTGCCCCCTTGTCTGTTTCCTGTGGGTTAAACAAACCTCTTTCAAAGTAGACCTGTCTCTACAGATTCTTTATTATGAGATTCACAAATATTTCTTTATTACCAAGTATGTGAACTGCACTATATAAGGCCCTAGGGATGAGGCGGTGCTTTGAGATGGAAAAGATGGAAAGTTGCATCATTTGAAGGTTTTCCCCTTGAAGTGGCTTAAATCCCCATTATGAGCAATGACATGCAATGACATGTGGGCAAAGGCAAGAAGTCAAAGAGGTGAAGTTAGTTGATAATAGAAGAAGTCAAGTGCAGGTTACAAGCTGTATGAATCTCTTGGTGTTTTCCATCATCCTAAATTGTTTGTGGATAGTACATGTAGAATTCTCCCAAAGCCCAAGGGGCTAAGTATTGACTGGAGAGATTAAGTATTCATCCGTGAAATTCATCCCTTTGGGGGTTAGACATGATCTACCTCAACCCTTCTTCGTACGGGCAATCAGGATTCCCAGAGCGTGGATCCAAGCATGAGGGGGCTTTTGCCTCTCTGGTGTATCACTGTCTTGAAACTTTAATGATTTTAAGAATCATCACCAGGGGATGTTATGCAAATGCAGATTCTGGTTCAGTAGGACTGAGGAGAGGCCTGTGATTCTGCATTTTCAAGTGTCACTGCTGGTCTGCAAGACATGCTCTGAGTAGAAAGGACTAAGGACCCTCTCCTTCCCACCCTGCCCCCACAACAAACATAGAAACAACATCTTCACCCAGTACCAGGTATCTCAAATATAAAGTATTTTCTCCTGGAGGAATTTCAAAGTGCTCAAGAGCTAAAGAGCCTACTTCTTTTAAAAATTCCTCCCAAGTATCTTCCCCAATAGTAAATATCTAAATTCTCCCCTTAATTTTGACTTGTGTTTAGAATGTGAAGGCTGCTCTAATAACACATGTTGGATTGTCTGTGTTAGGTAATCCTTAACTATTAGCCTTCAATTAGAAATGGCTTCTTGGATCAGAGTGTGCCCCAGCAGGACTAAGAGAGAATGGGATAAAGGAACGAAAAAGTTTGCTGAGAAGATAAAGGGTCATACAAGTTTCTGTCTAGGAAGCTGCATGAGGCAGCTGAAGGTTGAGTTAAAACTGGAATAGCTTTGGATACATGAAAGGACTCCAAACCCAGGTGGGAAAAATGCAAGAAGGAAAGAAAGGGCCCATAGGAAGCACAGAAGAAAGAGTCCCTGGGGAATTATGGGTCAGGAAAGATGCTGGAATTGGATCCGCTGCACAGCAGAATGGGATCTGGGAATGAGTCCCTTCTTTCCACCCTACTCCCATGCTCCTAAGGCATATCACCTGCTGTTAACAGGGCCCCACAAAAGGGCCTCTCTGAACCCCAGGACATTAAATCAAGCTTTCTGCCTCTCACTGCACCAACCCCTGTAGCAGGCTTATCAGAAACTCGGGAGAAGTAGGGAATTCTTCTGTCTGTTTTGAGACTCCATGAAGCTTACTAATTTTATAGATGAGCAGGGTCTCAGAGTGATTGACCTGTCCATACTTAGAGAAGAGCAATTTTCTGTAGTTGGTCTTCAAACACACGTTCTCCTGAAACCCAGGATAATATCCCTCCTCTGTAACCTCTACTTCAGGTAATGGAGTGTTTTGTTAGAATTCCTTGGCATTCTGTGGACTTTGTATCCATTTTTTTAATAAGCTCATTTTACCCCAATATTACACAGTATTCCTCACAACTTTGGGGGGAGATAAAGAACAAGCAAGAGCTGTGTTTTTAAATTATAAGATACCCTCTCACTTACCCCAGAAGAGCACCTGAAATATTGAATTTATGATCTGATGAAAAGTTTGATGACTTAATTGTGACTATCTTGCTCACTTAATAGCAAAATTAATTTATTAAAAGATGAATACTTGACAAAAAGAATGTGCATAAAAACATGAGAGGCATGGTGGAAATAAAAAATATATATATAAATACAGACCTTATCCTTAAACACTTGTATTTTTAGTGGTGAAGCAAATATATATTCATGAAAATCCTTTAAGAAATATAGAGTGATATGCAAATAAGAATTTTCTGAAAAGTCCTTTTAGAAAATATAACATGTGCACTCTATTAGAAGAGTTTCTTAAGCTATTTTCCCCCCAAAATCATTTAAAATATAATATATGCACTCTATTAGAATAATTTATCATACTGAATTTTAATTGTCTGCTCCCTGCATCTTTTAGTTAAAAAAAAAAGTAAGAAAGCTCACTGCCTAGCATGATGACTATATATATTAGGCACCAAACAATTATTTGGTGTTTGAATATGCATGAATACAGAATCACATGTATTTTGCACATGATACGTTTTCTTTGTTATATATAAAAATACATGATCTAAGCATATATTTTTTGGGCTGGGGAGGTTGGTAGTTTAGTGATAGGGCTTTTGCTTAACACATGGAAGCCCTGGGTTCAATCACCAGTACTGCAACCTAACAACAACAACAGTAGCAGCAATAATAATAATAATAATAATAATAATAATAATATATTTAGTATATATATGCAATGTATACCTTATATATAAGGTCAATCTTATTAGGAATGATGAAGTTCACTAAGTAGAAAAAAATAATTTACTAGAATGGTTATTTTTACTTCACAACTATATAAATGTTTCTCAAACTTTAATGTATAAAATTGTGCTATCAAAATCTGAAAACTAATGGTAAATATCAAATATTTTGCATATATGAATGCCTATTTATTTGTCCAACAAAGGGATAAGTATTGTATATAAATTATTTCTTTTTGTCCTCCAAACTACCTTATGAGATAGTCAAGGTCATTGCCATCATTTTACAAATGAGAAAACTTAGTTTAATTTTGTTGTTAAATGGTAAAATCATTAAAAATAAAAAATTAGAGTAGCCAGAATCTAGAACCTGTTCTTCTAACCACAATGGTGCAGTGCAGGGCTCAGAAAGCTATGTGCACACCAGGCCAAATTCAGTAGCAACTTGTTTGTTGATAAAGTTTTATTGGAACAAAGTCATAGCAGTCTAGTTAAATATTGTCTATGACTGCTTTAGATCTGCAGGCACAGACTTGAATAGTTGTGACAGAGACCACAAGATCTTCTGAACCTAAAATATTTACCACCATCCTTTACAGAAAAGAAAGTGTAAATTGATGTGCTATCATATATCAATTACATGATTCAATTTTGAGAATTAAATGATTAATTGTGTTCTATTGTTTTAAAATGTATCTTTACATAATATAGGGTATGAAATACAGCTGCATAGCCCAGTATTTTTCCAGTATATGGGTAAAACTCATCATTATTCTGTTTTGTTTCATTTTGATAAGTAACTTCTGAGACACAGTGATAACCATCTTGCATTAGATACCATAGATATTCCATATTGGGTTTGTGGTATATTAGAAATGTATGCTTATTAGAATTAGTATTCTAAGTTATATTCTTAAAGAGGTTGCAAAATATTTATAGTTTTGAAATGTAATGAAGGTTTGACTGTATTCTTTTGGGGTAATAACTTCAAAATATATTTGTTTTTAATTATATTTTCTTGTGAAGTTCCATTTTAAAAGCAACAGAAAAACATACATTGTAAAATTGCTAATAAATTGTAGAGGGGCTGTGCAGCATATTTTTCTTACTAATTTTAAGGAGGAGTTTTTCAACATTATTGTGAATCATAATTATGTCATTATATGTTATAAATATATTACATGTATTTACACTACATAATTAGACCTAATTCTAATTATGTAGATTCATGGTAATCAGCTAAAATTTGCTTTAAAAAACTAAGATAATTCCTCTAACAGATGCTACCTTAATAGAATATTAAGTTTGAGAAAATCTCATGAAAATAAGAAAATTAATAAGTAATGATTAAACCTTAACATGCAAGCAGAATAGTGTATCATATCACCATTCTCCCAAAGCTTCATAATAAGAAAAAGTGTTTGTTCTGAGATACACTTGAAAATTTTGTAAATAGTGTTTTGGAGAAAATACCTCTTAAATTGAAGGAGAAAGCAATCCAATAAAAAGACCTCAAAGTTTTAAAGATTTGTTTTGGTTATAACATAAATACTCTCTTTTCAAAGCTCTTATATAAAAACCTTTTTAAAAGAAATGTTCTAGTAACAAAGAAGTAAATAAAAACACTATTTCCCACTGGAATCTTGCTCTCTAGATGTTAAATCTAGCATCATTGCTGTAAATTGCTAGTTGTAGTCTTTGATTGACATGTTTACCCAGATAATGTAACAGTTTTTGTGAAAGAAATCTACTTAGTGTCTGGATGACATGAAACATGTTTCTTGTGGAAGGAAAAGCCCCAAAGTGTTCTTTCAAATGGGAATCTTTTCTCTCCACATCTTTTGAGCTGATAACGAATTGTGTAATTTGTTTTACTCCTTCATTTACCCAACATTAGTAGCTCAATTGCAACGTGCAACTAAACATACTTTTGCAATCCCCTTGGTCTCTGTCCTTGACTTTATTTCAGATTTATTTTCTCCTTGGAATTGCAGAGAAGCCCATTCTACCCCACTAGTTGTTCCACTAGGGAACCTATTTGGTTGGTTGTCTGTGGCACTCTCTCTTTCTTATTGGGATTAAACCCCAGCTCTGTTTTGTCAATACCCAAACACCATGCCACAAATGCTTTGATTAAAGGAAAGAATTCCTTATTTCTAATGCTTTTTCCACTAAGTGTAAAGGACATTTATTTCTCTCTAAAATACATTCTCCTGTTGAAGTTGCCACATATGTCAAATTAACATGGGGATGATGAAAGATATTTCCAAAGCACCTTGAACTTGTGTGGTTGAACTTGATCTGTTCATGGCCCTGAACCTTGAAAGTTTAAATAGAAAGTAGCCCAGTACAATGAATAGAGCTGGAAAAACTGTTTCTCAGAAAACTGGTCAGAGTAGGTAAATGCCATTCAAATGGCGAACTTCTGACTATTCCATAACTGGTTTGCATGGATATCCTCTGAATCTAGTTAATCTTGAAGTGATAACAATACCACCCTTAAACTGGTCAATCCCACTTCTGGCTGAGCTGTGGCATGTTCTTTAGAAAATGAGGCTGTTCTTGTCTTTTCATATCAACATGCTAGCCAATTCCCAAGGCTTTAATCCTCTCTGAGTTAATTTATCTATGAGGATCTGAAAACCACAATCCACGAATCCTTATCCCTGCACTGAAATAGGTTTCCCTCACCTTGAGAGAGTAACAGCACATTTAACTACTGCAGTCACTTTGTCTCAGTCTTTATTTTACTTTAATCAGATAAATTAAATCAGTCCTGAAACAAAGAAAGTAAATCAACATGTTTTATGTCAACCTTATCTACAGAAGAACTTTAGCTTTTGAGGATTCAACATGGGTGATTTCAGTTATTCACATGTCATTTGTAAGATTCCTGCAAAAATGAAAATTTGGACTGAACCCTTCTAGGCTTGCTTGTCTTACAGTCATTTTAGTGGTGTGGGAGACTGGAACTTCTATTTCAGAAGAGATTATGCTGATTCTCTTTCTATGTGCAGAAATTGAGGCAAAGCTTAACTTCTTTCTGAACCCCACAGTCTAGATGGCAGGCTAAATTAGCCTGTTGATTCTTGGAATCTCAGAGACTAAGAATACTAGGTGACACTGAATGTGAATATTTATACCTCTTTTAAAAGAAACTATACAGTTCTGGGAAGTCAAGGTATTGATTGTTTTTTTATTTCATATACGAGTGGCTTTTTTCGTTTGCATTGGAAGCCAGAGCACTGCAACACTAACATTTTGATCCAAAACACCGCTTTTTTTTTTAAAGCTTAGTAGCATGTTCAAAGAGGCTAAAATAGAAGATGCTTAGTTCATATTTAAAAAGGACTTTGTTGCAATTTCTTTTTCTACATATTTATTGACTCAACACCAAAACATCATACCACAGTCTCAACAGGTGCTTAAAATAATCTGGAGAACAAATCAGTTGAAAAGATGAAGAAAGAATGGGTCACTGTGTGAAATATGGCCCATGACTTTCCTTTGTCTGATCCAAGGTAGACATGGCTAATCCATCACAGCCGGCTTTCCTGCTGGGCCTGGTTGCAAATCAGAATCTTCCTCAATGCAAGACTTCCATCAGCCACTACCAGTCAGCTGGAGTTGGCAAGTATTTACCAATCATTTGCCATTGTTGGATTAGACTGCAGTTTCCTAGAACCTTAAGCAGAAGGCGGCACCATATAATCTTGAGACTTACTTGCCTTTTCAAAGGACCACTGTGATTATTTTTTACTACCTGTTTCATGTAGTCAATTGATCTCATGAATTTCAAATGCTGACCTAGATAGAGGTATTTTTGTGGATGCAGTATATTCAAAGAGCAACTTCTCAGACTTCAGAATCATAATGCAGATTTCATTATTTCGTTGCTCCCTGTTATACTGAAATGTAAATTTTCTAGATAATTATTTGAGGTGCATCATTATCAAGAGAACTAAAGAATCCCCTGTACTAGGGCAGCAATTCTCAATCAGGGGAGACTCTAACAGCCATGGGATATTTAGCAATGTCTGAAGATGATTTTGGTTGTCATAAGAATGTATGGAGGAAAAGGCCAACAACAATACTAATCACCCTAAACTATGCAGGACAGACCCCAAAAGCAAAGAATGATCTAGCTCAACACTCTCAATGCTGTTTATGCAGACACACCCTGCTCTAAGTGTTACAACCTTAATTCTGTGTACATATTGAAGAAGATGATTTTGCAACTGAAATATTTGTGCTATTGATTTGATTTATAAGTCAAACTAAATAGTCTTTCCCAGAAAGAATAATAATGCTCATATTTAAGATCTGCCTTGGGTCCAGAGTTGCAATTGATGAATAAGACATGCTCCCAAACCAAACACTGTTGGTGGGTACCACAGGGCCTGCCTAGAGCTAGCAATTGAAACTCGACCTTGTACTTCTTTTTTATCATCAGTGAATGACCAAAGTGTGAGCTCTTCAGTGTTTCACACTATATTGAATCTCACACTGAGAAACTGCTCTTGTAATACAAGATGGATTTCAAGTGTTCTCCATATTTTTTTAAGTGTTAAGTTTAGTCTAGCAAGAATTTTTTTTCCCCTACAAAAACTTGGTTCTGTCTATCCAACAGACCAGTTGCTCATTTATAAAATATTCCCATTACCAGTTGTGGGGAGATTTTGCTTAATGACAGGAATAAAGCTCCTTTTTGAGGCTTAAACCTCACCCTGCTCCCCCACCCAGAGCCAACCAGAGATAGCAAGTGCCTTTTAGACTGAAGGATTCTCAAGACACACTGGCTGAGAACATTTCATATTAACTCAGATATATAAGCCTTAATAAGCCAATTTCCCATTCAGTTTAATCTATTTTCAGCAGATCAAAATAATTAAAAATGCTAACAGTTATGGTAATTTTCAATACACTGTGAGAGAAGCAATTTAGATAGCACCTTCCCGACGAATCTATATTTGTAGAAATGCTGATCAGGAATATTTGTTCAATTTTATACAAATCAAACATGAATAATTTCTTCCATATTACCCCTTCCATTGTTGTGTTTTCCCTCTATCTAGTTATCCATTTGCCGTTGGCATGCTGCTCTAGGAAGATTTGATTAAAATCAATAAGTTATTGGGAAAATGGCAATTAGCAGTCTTTCACCTATAATAGCACTGTCTGTTAAGCTTCCTTTGTGTTAATCACAATATTTTAGCATGACTTTCCTATCCAGCCATGCAATTTAATGAAATGGAAGGTTTACAAAGCATCCTTAATTTGGGGCACTGGAAATACACTTCAGTTTTTCAGTGTTTTGATAGGAAACCCTAGCATTTTTGCAGAACAACAGAATCCTCAGTTCCTTTGAGAATTTCCCAATTTCGAGACCTCAGAAATATCTGCACAGAAGTTCATACTGCAAAAACTTCAAGTTAGTTCAATGCAGCATAAAAAGATACCAGCAACTATCAATGTATAGATTTGTTTAACTATTTCAAAGTGACTTGAGAGTTTATTGTATTAAGTAATTGACATGGAGAAGTTCTTTGCTTTGGCCGTATGATATTGAGTGGTAAATGCCTGGGTTAAAGACCGAACCTTGACTAATGCCTCTCGACAGCAAGTAATGATTGTCAAAGTCATTAATTAGAATGAGGTCATGGTACCCTTCTTTTTACATTTGTTATCATTTGTTTCTTTGTACTGAAGACTCCTTCATTCATTGAAGCCACTCTTCCCTTAGAGGAAGCACACGCACAGGCTAGCTGCTGATGTGCTTGTTATTAAATGATGTATTAGGAGGGCCACTTTTATCCAAAATTTTTACATAATGACAATTGCTATGAAAACAGGCACTTAAGCTAGTAAGTTAATAATGTTCATTTTAGACCTGTAACGAAGATCCTAATTCATAAATTGACTAATAATTCTCTACTTAGAGAATTAGCATAAAAAGGCATTAAAATGGAAATACTCAGATAATTAGTGGAGATTTGGAAACACTTGAATTTCTTAGGATATTGCCTGTTGATTGCCTAATTCTATAACACTTGGTGCATCTGTCAGTTATTCCACTAAAGATGCAAGTCCCAGACTAGGCAATGCAGAACTAATGCCAAAGTAATAAAGAAATGGGTATTACCCTCAAGGAATTATTGGTTCAAAGAGTCAAAAGAAGCAGAGAGGTTATGCAAGTATGAGGTTCATTCAGAGACACTCATTTTTGCAGGAAAAAAAGACATAATATCAGCTACTCAGATTATTTTCCAATCTCTAATACTTACCCTCTTTAACTATAAAGGGCTCCATTGCAGTGGCCCTATAGACACAGCCTAAAATAAATGAAGTGATTTTTAGATATTCGCACTCTTAGCTCTTTATGTCTTTTATATAATAATTTTATCTCCACACCAGGAAGATGTCTGGTACTCGGTGTCATTTTTATGCCTCTAATAAGTTTAGATGACTATTTTTAATAATAATGGGTCTCTTATTAGACTCAAAAGAAAGTTGGAAGATTTTTTCCCAGCTAACATCTGCAGTTCTTATTGTAAAATCTTTTTTACAGAATTCTCATATTGTAATAAATGTTACTTAGATGTCAACATCACCTGAAAGATAACACACAGATTATTTTAATGAAAGTAATGAATTCATTTTGCCCTCTTAAGAATCCGAAATACATAACGTCTCTAAAATATATATTATGGAAATATTCTGGCAAGTGACAAAATCATAAGTCTTTTAATAGATAGCTTACTGTTAATTTACATCTTGAATATATAGTAGTTTTCGGGATGACTTCAAAGAACAGTCTATTTTTTAATGGCAGTGAGAAAAACAGCAGAACCCTCTATGATGTCCCTCCCACCCATCACATTCAGATTGTTTTCTTTGTTCTTGTAGAGCTAGTCTTTTCTCTTTTTTCTACTGTCTGTCCCTTAAATTCTTCTGATTTTATAAATCAAAGATGTAGAAACAATTACACATTTTATCCAATTAAACATTTTATCCTTTATAATCTATTGAGTGCATTGAAATAGTTATCCAAAATGTATTTGTCCAAGCAGTGGTAGAGTTACACAAGGGTTTGTTACTGAAGAAATAGAGAATGTTGGAAATGCACGTTTGGTTGTCTCTTGTGGGACCCCTCAGGGAAGGGGTCAGACAGCTGTGGATACTGAATGGATAGAGGATAACCATTGGGTACCAGTGAGAAGTGACAGGGCACCAAGTGGAATGTAGCTCCAGTTAGCGTTTAGCCATTTTTCCATGTATACGTCTATTGCTTTGAAGTATATGTGTGTGTGTGTGTGTGTGTGTGTGTGTGTGTGTGTGTGTTGGGCATGGGGGAGCAGCCAGGATTCTTCATTCCCAACTCTAGGAATACTGATAAAGTATTGTGGTAGTAGGAGCAAATGTGACTTCATTTTGTTTTATGACTTCATCCTGTAAAACAACCATGCCAAGTAGGAGAGTCATGACTCGGGCAAGATGTTCTTTTCCTTTAGCTATAGAAACCTTTAAGAACAAAACTACCTAATGGGGTATTGTTTCTATAACTAGGGTAACAGGGGTCTGTTTCTGTAACTGGGGTGACTGGGCTAACTGTGACTGGTTAGGCTTCCCTTCCGCTTGACTGCACTGTCCCGCTTCTGTAACCTGGCTTGCTTTCAATGGCTAGACCCCCCGAACATCCCTTTTGAGGTTTTCAGGCTTATAAGGAGTGCCCTTGCAATTGTTTGGGGCTAATCAGGGGGACAGCTTCATGTTCTGGTCAGCCGCCATTGGTGTGCTTCAATAAAGGCTTGATTCGATTATACATGAGTGGTCTGGAAGTCAGTTTATGAAACCTGGGACAAAGCTTTAACTATAACAGTATCTTGTCGGTGGGGCCTAGAAAACAGTATTTTACAAAGCATCTCTGTTGATTCAGATGCAGTTGGTCCCAAATCTACAACTTGAGAAATACTGACCATTTTAATTAGCTTTTTTGTTCCTTTGACCAAAAGATTTGATAAGAACAACTTACAGGAAGAAAAGTTAATTTTGGTCACAGTTTCAGAGGTTCCGTCCATTGTCAGCCTCCTCATAGCTCTGGATCCAAGGTGAAGTGTAGTAGGAGGGTCTGGCAGAGGAAAGCTGATCAAAATATAGCAACTAGAAAGCAGAGTGAGTTCTCCACATACCACCAGGAACATATGAACCCCAAGTCACATCCCCAGTGACCTACTTCTTCCTGCCACACCCTACTTCTGCATAATCAATCACCACTGGATTAATCCAATCAGTGGATTGATCCACTGATTGGATTAAAGCTCTCATGATCTGATCTTTTTACCTCTGAATGTTCTTATATTGTCCCACACATGAGCTTTTGGGGTACACCTCATATCTAAACCATAACAGTGGCTTAGGGACAAATGAAAATTCACCTCCTCTGTGGTAGTTACAGCCTTGTCAGAGTTAAGCACCACACAATCAATACAGTTGCAACTGAATCAAATACAATGGAAAGATTTGCTCAGTGTAATTTTTCACATCAGAGGCCTCATGAGAAGTCCTACAAGTCTTGTTTGGTTCCTCAAAGTTCTTGAACAAGTAGTAGGATGCTTTTGATGAAAATCTCTTTTTTAAAAAAATTGAGGACGATATCAGAGCAAGAGTCAGGTCATAGAACAGACTGTATGAGCAGGTCACAACTCTATAAGGACACTAAGATATTACTGAAGGACTATGAAATTGAGGATATTTTATTTTGCAGAACTTCTCTCTGAAATAAATAATTCAATTACTTGCTTGGGGCTAGGGTGTAGAGCAATCCAGATCTGCAAAGTAAATGCCAGAGGTTCAATGGCAGAGTGCTCAGTGCCATCCCAAGAAAGGGGGACCTGGTGAGCCGAAGAGGCTTTATTTTTATTGAGTTTGTCATGAGATTGTGGGACAAAGCTAAGCCTTTTGTTACCATAGATCATTTCCTATACAAACTCTGCCTTGAGTTTCTGTGGAAGCAAAACATATATAACTACTTTTGCTAATTCATCAAATATATTTCAAACATCTCTGACGTGTTGAAGAATCCAAAAGAATTAAAAAGATAGTTTATTGCTCTGAAGGATTTAAAGATTATTAAAAAAAAAACAGGTATAAAAACAACAACATATTGTGGCAGGAATCTTGTTCTAAAGGTTCTGGAGACTGGGAAGGCCAGGGCTGTATACCCTGGGCCACTGCAGGAGGCTTTAGACAGTAATGCACGAAATGAGAAGACACAGGTAATCTGATAAGGGAATACAAGGCATTCTGAGAAGTAGAAACAGCAAAGGAAAAGGCAAAGTGGGATGGAAAAGAATCCCGGAGAAAAGCAGTTTTCAGAGAATGGACAAAGAGTTAGAGCAAGTCTGTGGCTCTATGAAGTCCTCATCTTCATGCTGAGAAGTGGAGTCCTATCCTCTAGTCCTAAAGAAGACCAAGGAAGTTTTACATGCAAATTTGACTAAAATGGAACTACATAGATGCTCAGTACTTAGAAGCCCTTCAGCTGTCTTAGCTGGATACTTGCATGGCCATATTGGCATGCAAGTTCCTCCTGGGACAGAGTGGAAGATGAAATTAAAATAGAAAGGCTGTAGGGAGAAGAATTAAAACAACTGCCACAGTCCAGGCAGGCGATGATGTGGTGGTTAACTAGGCCAGTAGTAAAGAGAATTGAAAGAAAACAGTGAAGAAAGGATAGACCGAAGAGAAAGAAGAAATCTATTTTAAACAACCCTGGCAACCCATGTGATGTGAGGGAGCACAAGGTAACACCTACATCACAGAGCGTGCCACCAGGGTTCACTTAGTGAGTTAAGAGAAGGGCTTTCTTTTTGAGTGACAGTCAAGCTTTGGAGAAGAGAAAGATAACAAGATTACTTTCAATAATGTGGAATAGAATAAACACTCCTAAAATTGATGATACCTCCATGAAAGCATTAAACATATATTTAATAACTTATGAATGTTAAATTCTGATCATAGAATCAAATAATGTTATGTTTTAGACTAATGGGTCTTATAGATTGCTTCAGATTCTCTCTCTAAGGATGAAGCACAGATTTATAGCCCGAGAGAAGTGTTCTAAAGGAGATTTGTTATTCCCTAAAACAGTAGCACCCTGAAGCAAGGGTATGATTATGAAGGAGGGAAAATGGGATCCCACAGGGCCTGCGTGGATTGGAACAAAATCTCTGCCCCATAATCCTTCTGAACCGTTCTCTGAAAGACACCTGATTAGAAGTCTCCTGTCTCTCTGGCTGGCCGCATGAGTCCAAATCCCCCAGAGATGAGCTGAAACCCTTGTTCATTCTTGTTTCCTCTGACATTGTGGGTGTGGATGTTCTACAGAAACCAGGGTCCCTTTTCCTGGAGCTAAGTTCATATCCCTGGCCTGTGAGGCAAAGGATCTTGAGGAGGCTCCAGAGAAAGGGAAGGCGCATGAATAGGGGAGGAAGGTAGCAGAGCATTAACACTGTACATGAGCCCCAGTGTGGTTGTGCCATCACTTCCATCCCGTAACCCAGTGTACCCAGAGATGTGGAGGAAAGGGATTCCTGAGGAACAGACTTCAGCCCCACTAAGTTGATCCACTACAAAACCTCCATAATAGGTAGATATTCAGCACCTTCAGATGCCTACCCCATAAGAAGCACTCAATCATCTCTGATTGAATGGATTAAAAAATGTTAGGCTGAGAGTTCACCAAAGGTGAGTCCAAAGAGCAAAGATGAGATCCTTATGTAATTAACCCTTTGTCTCACAGAATGGAGTCCATGGCCAAAGGAGAAAACACAACTCTGCCTCTCTGGGTTTCTATGTCTCTCTCTTACACACACACACACACACACACACACACACACATACACACACACATTTTCCTTTTTAAAATGTGTAAAGAGTAGGTAATGAATTAGTTGAAACAGCACTGTCCTAGTTTCCAGGCTATAAACTCATCACTGTAATAACTACAAAGCCTTTACAGTAATGGCATATGAGTAGGAATTTGTGAGATGAGATTTTTGGCAGTTCATTAGTAAATTTGGGTTTTGCCTCAGCCGTAGGGAACAGAAGGGATCCCAGAAGGTATAGCAATCAGCAGATGAACTAACCCTCCCCTCAATAATGTGAAATGCTATTTTAAAAGAATTAAACAATGAGAAATAAAGCTTGGGAAATGAAATAATAGCTCATTAAAAATAATCTTTTTGAGTTATGTGGGATGGGAGAGAATACATTCTAATCGTTGCCATAATTCAGATAAGTAATATTGCTGTTTCAGAGGAATTTTATTGTGCATTCCCCCAAAAGTCCTTTGACACTGGTTAGCTAAATGCTTCAAAATCTGTGTCATGCTTCAATTCATCTTGTGCCCCTGGCACTTGTGAAAGTGCCAGCATATCTTAATGCCTGGTAATATTTGTTGGAAGAATAAATGAGAGAATGAAATAAGAGCTTTTAGTAGGCGACACAGGCAACATTTATTCCACCTGTTTGATCTGGAGTGAGAGATAGAGGTTAGTTATTGACAGAGCTTGGGTGTAGGTAGAACACAACCTGGAATGTGACCTAAGAGGTGCTTTCGAGATGACAGACTGGACTGGGGTGCTGATTCCTCCTCAGAAGTAAACCCTAACCTTGTCAAATCCAGGGGAGAAACATGGGTTTAAAGATGGAAAAAAAATGGAGGATGATATTTGTTTGAGGAACCTAAGGTCTGCTTTGCCTATTGGAAGTCTTGGATGCATAATATTTAAGATGTGAAGAACAGAACAACGGGAAAGCAGCTGTGAGGGAGACACGAGGTTTCAGGATGCTCTGCTCCTCTGATTTTTATTATGGAAGTTGGGTGCAAATTTTTAGGTCTCTAGTTTTGGAAATAAACAGGGGTGAGAAGTGGGGCTATGTGGCAGCCACATGGGTGTAAGTAGATAAAACCCCCCTGCAGGATGGCTAGCGTTGCTCAGCCCTCCAGGACTCCATTCCTACAACTCCCTGCTATGAAGTATTAGGATCTGGAGCCTCACTTCTTCTCAGCACTGGTGACTCATGAGGCTTGAAAGGTAAAAACAACAGCAAGAAGAGTTGCCTGGTGGGATGAAAATAAATAGAAGTGCTGAATCATCTTTTTGTTGTTTCTCCCATCCATGTCCAGTATCTTCGTCTCTTCTAACTCATCTCCTTCACCTAAGGCTTAGCAACCAGGACCTTCATTTCTTCTAGTACAAATTCCATGCAGAGTAGCAAGAGCTCAGGACATGAATCCTCAGGTTAAAATATTAGACACAGCCAAGAAAGGGCATTTGAGTAACCACAAACACCCTCTGATGCAGAATAACAGAGGCACAGAGAAAAAAAATTGAATCAACTTGAAGATTGTACAAACAAAGATATTTTATCCTTCTTCACTTGAAGAAAGAGATGAAGAAACATGAAGAAAAAACAAAAGAAATCATAAAAAGCAACAGTTTGAAACAGCAATGAAAAATGACAGAAATAAGGGACCTTGGAGTTAGAATGAACAGTAAGACCCAAAGAGATAAAGAATAGAAGGTCCTACGGGTGAGCACTGGCAGAAAACAGCAAGAAAACACAGACATGGAAAATAAAAAACTTCAGAGGATACAGCTATGAAGCAATAGAAATGCTAACATCTGAGTACTAGAAGCCTCAGAAAGAGGGAGGGAGAAAATAGATAACAGAAAATGGTAGATAGCCAAGAAAATAATTAAGATAATTTTTCTAGAGTTACCCCTCCAAAAAAAATGTTGAAAGTTGTCAAATTAGAGGGGCTCAAACTGGGAAAGATAAGGCAAGGAAAAAGAACAAAGGACAACATCACATTTAGATGTAGTGAAATGGAAGAACCAAAATGGTAAAAAATAAAACTTTCAGAAAGAAAGGACAAACCACCTACAAACAAGTGAGAATGATTGACAGTGCCCCTTTTAACAGTGGATTCAAGAGGTTGAAGTCAAGTTTCTAAACCTGTGAAAGAAAATAACCTGAAGGTGCGTGTCTAGCAAAGTCATCATCTAAGTGTGAGGACTTAAGGCAAAGCACTCTGAGTCCTACAGGCCCTAGAAGTTTCCCACACGAAGACACACTCTAGAGATACACTTGAAAACGTACTCTCAGACAACAGGAAAGGATTTCAGGAGGATTGATTCTGCAAGTGATGTGAGAAGGGGGAAAAAAAAAAAAAACTTGATCAGGTTAATGTTTTCTTCCAAACAAACTTGAGTGCACATGGAAAAAAAGTATATTCATAACAACTGAGAACATTCTAGAACTAAAAATACAGAGAAATCAAGGAGATGTACATATATTGATGCATTTAAGAAATTATTAAGAAGAAATAGATATTAGCTTTGATTATAAGATATAAAATATGAATACAAATGTGAAATGTTTATCGTAATTTTCATATCTGAAGAAAAAGTATTATTTTTATAGTGGGAAATAAGATAGGAGAAGATGAAGAGAAGTAAAACATAGAAAAATGAAAAATATAAAACAGAGCTGCAGAAATGTTCTATTTAAAAGAATATTTGACATGATCATGAGAAATACCAACAATCTCAGACTGTATTTTTAACAATAGCAGAAATGAAAAAAAAGATAAACTTACTATAAAAATATGCATAAATATGCATAAAAAATAGGTAGAAAATAAAGGCCACAAAAAATATGAGCCCAAACCAAAATGGAATAGAACTCTTACTGTCAAAATGTAATGCAAATAAAACATGGTATAATAGTAACCAGATTTGTTCAAGATCTTCCTTTGGGCAACCTAGTAAAGAGCCAGCTAGATTGAGCCCATAGCCTTTTTTTTTTTCTCCCAGAAGAGACTGCCGGTGAACTCTGCTTTCCACAGGACCAGAGCCCCTTCTCTTCAGCTGAACAGGATATGATTACAGACGTCTCCTGGAAGGAGCTGTCATCCACATCAGCATGTTCTGCAGCCCTGGACTGTGTGTCTCCCTTTTTATTGATGAATCCATACTCACCATTTCCTTGTAAAAAGAGCACATTCAGGGATTCAGTCCAGGTTCCTGGGGAATAACTCACTATCAGGGCTATGGTCCTGATATGCTTCTTGATAAGATGATGGTGGGGTGCCCTTTCTTTTCTTATTGGCTCTTGGTTCCAAGGAAGGCCACTTTCTCTTTACTGTGTATGGAATAGTGTAGAAGAATCGGTTCTGAGTATCGTCCTGCCATAGAGGTGCAGCCATTAAGGAATCTAACCTGCCCACCAACATTGAGTACTATCAGGGGCCAAGAAGGGGCATTTTATACTTGAAGAAAGAGCACTAGATAAAAATAATGCTATAAGATGAAAGAAAGAAAAGAAAAGAAAAGAAAAATTTGTTCCTTAGAAATAATTTCAGCAGGCATGATGGTGCATGATTATAATCCCAATGGCTCCGGAGGCTGAGGCAACAGAATCACAAGTTCAAAGCCAGCCTCAGCAACAGAGAGACACTAAGCAACTCAGTGAGACCTTGTCTCTAAATAAAATACAAAAGAAAAGAAAAGAAAAGAAAAGAAATATTTTCAGACTTTTTTGCCAGATCACCTTAGGAGAAGGAATGTGGGAGATTTTGTAGACAATCTACAAACATTATGAAGAGGAGAAATAGTTAGAGTCAAAACACAATTTTTTTAAAAATTTAGATTATTATAAACAACTCTAATATGTATAAAAACATGGATAAACACTGACATTATAAACTCTAACATGTATAAAAACATGGATAAAATGTATAAATTATCAGAAGTTAGCTAAAATATAAAAATCAATGAAAGATGAAAGGAACCAAGAAATGTCAGATTTCAATTTGGAATGGTAATCATAGACCTCTGTCCATAAAAAATCCTTCCCATATGACTTTAGAGATAAGTTGTAGGTAACTTCTAGGAAATAACTGTGACTCCACAGTATTTCTTATCCCAAATAGAAGAAGTCCCCCAATCACCCAACTTAATTTATGTGACTAAATACAATGTTGTTTCTAAATACAGAAGAAAATAAATGTATACATCTTTTATTAATTAGAAATGTAAATGTTGTAATTCTGAATAAATGGTAGCTGACAAAGTATCTGAAACATTAATAAATTGTTATGGAAAAATTCAAGAATATCAACATCAGATTGCTCCTATAGGAAGAAAGACCCACACTGTCAAATCAAATGTAGCTCCAGACTCTCTTGGAGGACACAGATGGCTGGTCCCTCTTCCTTGAGGTTCTGACTTTGTATGTCAGGTGTAGAACCTGAGGATTTTCATTTCATTTCATTCCCAGGAAATGTTGCCCATCCTGTCCTTCTGGGGACCACACTCAGGACAATTAATATTGAGATGTTGTGTCCCATTTCCACTGTGTGCCAGATGCTGTGCCCATCACTCCACAGGCAACATCTCCCTTCACCTATTCCTCACAACAACCCTCTTTGCGTATTTATGGACAGATTGAAACTTAGAAGTGTTAAATGACTTATGGAGACACACAGCTTTTCAGTAGTGTGGCTGGGATTCCAGAGTCGGTCCTTCTCATTGAAAAGCCCATTCTGCTTGCACCACACCATCTTACTGCTCCCAGGTACAGGAGGGCGGAAGGGTGGATCATTCTGATCCTACTCATTTAGCATTAAATTATAGGGATGGTGAAAAGACTTGTTTTCATGCTCTTCTTCTAGAAAATTTTAATCCCAATGATCTTTTCTTCCAGAGCTTTCCCAGATCAAGCCCTATGTGCCTCTCTCCCTGACTCCCAGTGTAGCTTGCAGCCCTTAGGACAACAGTGATGTCATGATGTGACTCTGTGTTTAAAGAGCTGTTATCCCATTATAAAGCCTCCAATCCAGAATCAGATTATTTTCTCACTTGAGACAGAAAAAGCATTTACTGATTTAATAAGAAACACAGAACACAAGGACCTCTAGAAAATGTCCGTATCCTGATAGATATCCTACTAGTTATGCATAAGTATAACATATAGTTTACTTAATAGTAAAACTATAAATGATTGCTCTTTAAAACTGAAAGAAGAGAAACATGCCTAGATTCTAATTTAACATGACATGGGAGGACTTGGCCAGTGCTATAAGAAAAACTCCTAAAAAATTAAAGATTCAGAACAACGGATTTTATTATTTGCAGTTTATATTATCAACCAGCAGGTGAAATGCTAAAATTAATAAGAACATGCCAGGCGCTGTGGTGCATGCCTGTAATCCCAGCTACTCGGGAAGCTGAGGCAGGAAGATTGGGAATTTAAAGCCAGACTCATCAAAAAGCTAGGTGGTAAGCAACACAGTGAGATCCTGTCTCTAAATAAAATATAAAAATACTGTTGGTGATGTGGCTCAGTGGTTGAGTGCCCCTGAGTTCAATCCCCAGTAATAAGAGGAGGGGGAGGGGGAAGGGATGGGGCGGGGGAGGAGGAGGAGGAGGAGATGATTCCGTAAGTTTTCTAGATTTAAAAAAGTAGGCCTTTTTTTTAACCAACATTCTGTGAGCAGTAAAGAGAGGTAGATCTGAATGGGTTTTGGTCCCCTTCTACAATTGCTGCTCAGAGAAAATGCCTTGGGCCAAGATAAACCAGTCTCTTGAACCATGCAGCACTGAATCCACCACAAAGCCCCATGACTTATCAGCAAAGTCAACCTGAACCATCTCTCCTGTCCACAAACATTTTCTTCAGGCACAACATGACAAAACACTAATATCAGTACCTTACAAATTCTAAACAATGTGCAAATTAAAAGGTTGGATTAATAAACTCTTACAAGCTGCCAAATTCAAATGAGTTCATTCACAGAGATATCCAAATGAACAAATCAGAGAATTCTTGGCTGGGTGTTCCTTTGCATCAATTAAACAGTAACTGTAGGCTGGGAAAGTGGCTCAGTGGTAGGGTATTTGCTTAGCCTACCAAAGGCCCTCAGTTCAATTCCCAGTACCATAAAATCCAAAAACAACCTGGTCTGGAAATCTTTTGCTCATTTGTAACAAATTGAGATGATGGTATCTGCTAGAAATGATAGAAAAATCTATAGTCCTAAAATCCCACTCCTATAAACCCACATGCTCATTCTCAGGAATCACCAATGACCTCTTCATAGTTATTTATTTCTTCTCACTTTTCTTTATCATACTGATTGTCCTTAAATTTATGTCCCATAGTCCTCCTAAATCACATCAGCCAAGCTAGGCACAAGGTTCTTTCGTGCTTTAGGGTACAGTTCTATTTACCTTTGTTCCCACGTCATGGGAAATCCATTTCTAGAACTCAAGGTCTTCCCTGATTTGTACTCCTGAATTTATCACTGAAGTGCTTGCCCAAGTAGGTGACACAAGCCAGTAGCATTATTGTGAGAGGGGAAAAAAAAGGAGCTCTTTGAGTCAATTTTATATTTCCATAATTAGCAGTTAAATGACCCTTTGTGATCTGTGTCATTATCATCCACCTTTTCGAATTTACTGACTAGAGCACAGGAATTGAAGTTGTTATACCAAATGCTTTGAAATTCCAGCTCTGATGGTCAGAGTCTGTGTAAGTGCAGCATGTTTTTGTAATGTTTCTAAACTGAATCTTCTAAAGTACCAACCAGAAATAATCTTTGTTTCTTAACATTAACAAAGGATTGACCACTGGCACTTCTTCTTTGACTGTTCCCTTACATTTCTTTCAAGAACAAGCATAGCGACAAGCTCATTTCAAGCAGAAAATATTTGACATTTATTTTTCTTAAATTAGCTCATCATCTCGGGCTATTTATTTTCTGTATTGTGTGCCTACAGTAACCAGAATGCTGTTTTTCCCTTTTGGAAGCTTGTGGCTAGACAGACAATAGGTTGATAGAATGCATAAATAAATAAATAAATAAACAGGACAAGTATCAGCAAATAGACATATTTGGGAAACATTTTTATGATTAAATATAATATGCATGAAGAAAGAGTTGGCTGGTTTATTTTTTAGTTCCTTTCATCATACATTTATATGTTATAGAAATGATGTGCTCACTGTCCTAGATTCTCTGCTAGATAGTCCAAGAGTTGGAAAACTTCTGGAAATGGCCAGATAGTAAATATTTAAGGCTCTCTAGGCCACAGGATCTCTGCTGTGCTACTCGGCTCGGCTCTGCTTTTGCTGCATTAGAGCAGCCATAGATAATACATAAGCAAATAGGCATGAGCATGTTCCATTAAAACTTTATTGTGGACATTGAACTTTGATTTTCATAGAATTTTCATGTGTCACTAAATATTAATACTCATTTTGTTTTCCAGCATTTAAAAATGTAAAAACAACCCTTAGTGGGCATGCCATCCAAAATAGGCAGCTGGTAGTATTTGGCCCACAAGCCTGAAAACTGTGGTCTGCCACTCCCTGACCCACACCATGTCATCAAGTTTAGGATGTAAACAAATGTGTAGATATCCTGTGAAACTGTAGATTCTAAATTAATAGGTCTGAAATGAGACCTCAGGTTCTACATACTGATACCATAGTTCTGCAGTAACCAAAATACACATATTATCATTGTGAACACACACACACACACAAAAAAGTCCACCAGGATGCAGATAAACATGCCCTAGAGTAGGTTACTAGAAAGCAGAGCAGGACGATGTGCAATAAAATTTCACGGTTATAGTAGAAGCTGCATTATTTCTCTTTAAACTTCTGTTTTGCTTAAATTTTTAAAACTGAGATTTTATTTCTGGAATAATTTTTTTTTTAAATCACAGAATTTGGGGTAGATAAAAACAAATTTGGCAGAATCATAGGATGAAATTTTATGAAGCTTATAGCTCATGTTTTCTGTGAAAAGTAGCAGGCCTGGCAGATACATTTAAAATCATGTCAAGAAAAAAATAGTAATCTATGCAGCACACATCTACCATACCTACACACAAGTGCATTTTGCAAAGAAGATCCATATAGAGTTGCTACTAATTGTATTTGAGGAAGCAGCATGAGAGGGATTTTTTACTTTTTCAATTTTAAGAATGCATTGTAAAATCAGAAAAAAGTGAAATACTTTTTATAGAATTTGAAGAAAGTTTTATAGATTAAAAATTAGGACATACTATAAGTTCATTCTCACTGAGGTCTGTGACCTTGTTGGAGGAAGTTTTTTTGTTACAGATGTCTAGAAATTTCAAGTCCAAAGTCGGGAGGGAGGGATATTTTTCATCTAAGACCTAGGTAACTAGGCTTAACTAAATATAGGCTTAATTGTTCTTTTCAGAATGGAAACCCATCCTGTTTTTGTTCAATCTGACGGCCATAAAAGGAAGTAAACATTAATGATGTAAACTTCAGAATATAAATCATGTGGCTGTAGATCAATTATTACATCTCCCTGAGTAGGACATACTTTTCATTCAGTGCTATCCACTGTACTAAGTCTTCACTATGCTGCTATTGGAGAACTTGTGCCCTCTGACCTTTCTTGTTCTCCCTGTGACTATTGGTAAAGGTGAGGAGAGTCACAAGACTCAGAGAGGGACCTGGGGCCCCACCCTCTTGCTTGGAAAGCTAATGTCATGATTTGGCCCTGTTAATTACCGAACATTTGAGTACAACTCTATTATTATCACAAGTTTTCAGTACCCTTGTCCCTTTTCATCTGAAAAATATCTGATGTGAACTGAACAATGTCCCTTAAGAGACAATTCAGAATGGTTTCATGGTTTGCCCAAGGACACACAGCACCCAGATAATACAGCTAGCAATTGAAGCTAAAGGCTTTCTTGTTCCAATTCTCTTTCCACTAAACCTTCCTGTTGATTTTACAAAGGGGATAAACACAGAGCCATTTGACAGAGAACTAGATTTGTTAGGACATTTCACTTTGTTTCAAGTTAAAAATTTCTGTAGTTGTTTGGATCCAACATTGAATCCAGTATAAATGGAGCAGGAACTGAAGTAAACTGGGGCACATTTAGCCCTGATGTTATGTGTCAAAATACCATTTGGCTCTGTCTATTTAAATCTGTGTTCCAGGACTTCTCACAACAAAGAATAAATAAATACATGCATTCTTGAGCACAATGCTTCATGAATTTGGGAGTTTGATTTTTGCAATTTTGTTTTTGTATTCTGATTACTATTCCAAGCTTATCTTTTGATCTTCGAAGATAAATGCGATTTTTTTAAAAAAGAAATTGCTGTTGAAGTTGCTACCCTACTTTGACTTTGATATGTTATTTTATTCACATTTTCTCTTCTCTTTAAACTATATATCACATTGCAGGGTCTTTGTGAAACAACCTTGGCATTTGCAAAATCCCAATTACAGATTTTTAATAAAAAGGGGTGTGGTCAGACTTATTTGTTATTGTACATTGAGTAAAAATCCATTAGTAAATTAAACTGAAATTACTTCTCTCACAAAGGAAAAGAGTTATAAATCAAGAAACCCAAGGTTACCATAGCAATCTGTGTCATCTAAAGATTAGAAACAGAGAACTATATCTACTTCCTAGAAAACACTTCATTAGAGCAAAGATATATGGTATGTCTTCAGGGTAGAATATGACAATAAAAGTAGCTCATCCCCAAACAGAAATACTCCCATTTCTCCCCCAACTAAAAATAATGCAAAGTAATTTAGAGAATTTTATCATAAACATGCATAGGACGCCTATCTCTGGCACTGTTTGATATTTACTCGATAAGAGGAATTGGGAAAGATTATGTTCTCCTCTAACATGATTGAAAAATACCCTATCTGTAGCAAAAACATGGTGGAAGAACTGGGCAACAAGAAAACAAAGTCTAGAAGGAAAGGCTTTTTTTTTTAAAAAAAGTAAGAAGAGAATCAAAGGAGAAAAAAAAAGTGAGTCAAATCTGAGGTGGACTTAGTGTAGGAATCAGCACAAAAATTGTGTCTGTGTGTGTGTGTTGCTGTGTGTGTCTTTGCATGATTTCTCATCTTTTGGCTCATCAAAAATACACCACATAGACCTGCTGCAGTGGACATCTGTTGTTTTTGCCTGCCCAGCATCCATTCCCCCTTCTTTTGGTGACAGCATTTTAAATTTCCTTTGAAAAAAATTACACTTTGCCCAACGTGTATAATCTTTGTGTGATATTCACTCAAGACACCCTGCTCTTGATATTCACTCAAGACACCCTGCTCTTCTCTGCACAAAGGGTGGGCACATGACCCAAACAGGCCAGCTGGACTATCCCCTGAGCATCTGAATCTTTCATGAATTTTGGGAAGGTAGGAAATGGTTGGCTGGCATCCACTACAACAGTAGCACCATGAAGAAACAGTCCTCTGTGTCCTGTGATTTTGATGCTCATAGCAGCTCAGGTACCATCTTCTCAGAGGCCACATTGTTCTAGTTTTTCTCCTATTCAGAGTCACTTATTTGTTTATTTATTTATTTTAATGAGCTTAAGTAAGCCACAATTAATTTCTGTTACTTATAACCAATCCTAATTGACATTCATGCCAAATGGGGCATGAGACACTTCGAATTGCTTAGAGTGTGCATTTTACAATTTTCCATCTTATAATCAATTATCTCCTGGGAAACATGATCCCCACATCAATGTTTTCTAGAGATGGAGTTGTGTGCTTTCCACTGGGATCTTCATCCTCAGTGAGGCCAGTATCCTTTTAAGTCATTAAATTTGAGATTCAGATACATGGAGGAAGGTAAGTGTGGTGAACTTTATGAGTGAATAGTAGTATAACTTGACTAATCCAATAAATGGTCAAAGCACAGAGTCAAAACGTGCCAATGCTCTGGATTCTAATGTACCCACAGGTAGAGGGACTTTGTGTACCCAAAAGACAGTAATGGATTTGAACCACAGACTAAGTCTGATTCAGAGGAAAGGGGAAACCTTATTGAAAAATTCAAGGAGGTTATATAAATAAGATCTTTTATAAAGGTAGTTTAAAAAGAGCTCCATGGGCAGAGTGACATCAAACACAATCGCTAAAATGTGAGAGCCACTTGTGTTCCTTCATGGGTGACTAGATAAGAAAAATATGGAATACACATCCAGTGGGATGTTAGCATGAAAGGAACAGAAATTCAGACAAAGCTACACCATGGATGGCCCTGGACGTCCCATTAAATGAAGTAAGCCAATTGCAAAAAGACAAACCTTTCTGATCCTACCTACGTACAGGAGGCACTTAGAGCAGTCATTATCATGGAGACAGAAATACGGGTTGCCAGGGGCTGAGAGCTGGGAGTGGAAAGTGGGAGCTTAATGAGCAGCCGTTTCAGTTCTGCAAGATGAAAAAAGTTCTGGGGTTGGACAGTGGCGAGGGTTGCATAACATCACGATGTATTTAATACTACTGAACTGTACATTTAAAAATAACTCAGATGGAAAATTTTGTCATATGTATTTTACCAAAACAAAAACAAGAGAAGAGAAAAGAGCTTAATGGGGGAAAAAAATAAACAGCTTTTTGTAAAGAACATTAGGGCAAGGGCTGTTGCTATGATTTTAATATGGCATACAGTACTGTGAGAACCATGCTTTTTAATTTTTATTGTAATTTTTTTTTCAGAATGTATCTTTGGGATTCCTTAATAAGTTAGAAAGATAACATAAGCCTGTTTGTCAGATGATAAAATGTAGTGATGGTGGTAAATACCTTACTCTAAATTAAAAAAAAATAAGTAGATAAACTTGTGGAATCTTTGCTTTTAACAATCGGAATTTAATATGTTTCATAATTTAAAATAAATTTCCATTTCGGTAAATTTTATGGATTATACAATGTTTTATACGTATGATACTGTATATATGGTATGGTGTATGGGGATTTCTGTCAATGTCCGACATTCTTTATTACAGTCTCAGAAAGATTACTGATATTTCTCAGAATCCCAGATGTCCTTTACTTCTTTACTTCTCTTAGAAATTGTAATCAATTGTCATGCTGATAATAATAATGGCTAGACATTGTAGATCCCTTGTTATTTCTCAGACTCTTACAAAGTAGACATCATAAGTATCATAGCTGGGTACCATGGTGCGTGCCTATAATCCCAGTGGCTTGGAGGCTAAGGCAAGAAGATAGCAAGTTCAAAGCCAGCCTCATCAAAAATGAGACACTAAGCAACTCAGTGAGAGCCTGTCTCTAAACAAAATACAAAATAGGGCTGGGGATGTGTCTCAGTGGTCGAGTGACCCTGAGTTCAATCCCTGCTAGCAATAAATAAATAAATATCATGTTTATATTTGTTTCATTGATAAAGAGACTTAAATTCAGAGAAGCAGAACAGACTTGCAGAGCATGAGCTTCCTAGTTCCTAAAAAGTGGAGATAGGATGGGAGAACAGGAACTTTGACTCCAAAGCCTACCACTTCTAATATCACTTCCCAACTTTCAAACTTGAAGTTGACTTTGGCTGAGTGGGCTGCATTATTGGATTATTCCTTAAAGAGGGGTTATGAAAGTTATTCAGAGAAATTATACTTACTACTTTTGTAGCAATAGAGAGTGAGTTAAGTTGAAGTCTTGAGAAGCAGGGGACTGTTTCTTGCAATGTGAATTAGAAATAGTACTACTTCAAAGGTACTATGGCAAACCTCCTTCCCACCTGATCCCCAGGATGATTAGCTCTACTCCTGTTTGTTCTGAAACACAACTAGAATCCTTCCTCAATTAACCTTCCTGGGAAATAGATATTTCTCCCTCTGTTCTCCTGTGGAACAAATGGTTATAATGGAATCATGTGCATATACAAATAATGTAATTATATGCGCACTGTGAATATTGTAGCATGGGTTATACATTTCTCTTCCTCATTAGTCTGTGAATTGCATGAGTTTGGAACTCAGGTTATTTGTCATTTTATGCAGAGTTCAACACCATCCCTGTACTTTGTAGCACTTAATATAAATGTTGACGAATACATGATCCCCCAGTCTTTATTTGAAATCTAAATTACCCTCTTGCTCTTGCTCTAAGGTCACACCACCCTGAATGCACCTGATCTCATTTAAATTGGTGTCCTCTACTAATACATTTTTTTTTTTTACAAACAGTGCTACACATACTTATTGTTCTCCCCTCCCCTTGATTTCAATTATTTACATCAGAATTACTTAATCATGTGGCAGATAATTAAGGAATACATTATTTATGCTAAATAAATGAATCTGCCCTCCCTTCTCCTGCCCTTCCCCTTGGCTATGGAGTCTGGGTTTGGGGCATCTCAGAACCAGCCCGGGCAACTTCTCTGTCCAGATGATAGGACTGTCATGGTGGCTCACTTTGCCAGAGGGCTTGATAAATTTTCTCTTGGGAAGGACATGTGTTGCTAACCTTTGTTCTCGATCCTGTTACTGCTACACCTCAGTTTTTCAGTCTTGGTACCTACATAACTATGTAAGGTTCTCATATTTGATGGGTCTCAGTTTCCTCCTTTGTTCATGGGCCACAGGGTTGTGGCACAGATTTAATGAAGAAATTCCTTGGATTCCTTAGAAATAAAATACCAGCTTAACCATTTCTACCCTCAAATACTTAAGTATCCTATTACATGTCTGCAAGATATATCTGTATTTATTAGCAGCAAATCAGAATTATGTAACTGTGGAATGCTAAAGCTGGACATATTTTGTCATAATAATCTATTCCAATATCTCTTTTGCCAAAGAGGAAAAAGACTCGGAAAGCATAAGTCATTTTCCCAAGCATACTAAACTATTAATAGTAATGATGAACATTTATTAATAATAACTGACATTTAATGAGTCTTAGTACCAGGCATAGTACTAAAGGCTTAATGTACTGCATTGCATTAAATGATCAGAGTACCTTGCTAAAAGTGTTACCATAACCCCATTTAACTGGTAGAGAAACTGAGGCAAAGGGTATAATTACGTACCCAGGGTATAGCAGTACTCAGAATCAATGTCAGGGCTTAAGCTCATCTTAGATCAAGAGCCTAGATTCTTGCTCATTATGCTAAATTACTTTTCACGATGTAATTTCAGGGTGAACCCCAGACCAGACATTAGAAAGCTGGCCTCTTGCTTGCAAGTGTGTGAATGATTGTGATGCTGTCTCCTAGCCTATTGAACACCCTCCTGCATTTGAGTGTACAGCCCATCTCAGAAAGAATGTCTTCCAATTGCAGACAGTCGCCCAGGTCCCTGATGACCTCTTAATAGGGCTTTATGGCCGGGCTCTCTGCCTGTCAGCATCCATGCATCTATTTAGATATCTTCTTTATGTCAGCATTTGTGCTTGTGGAGTTTTAACATTGGGAAGAGTGCTCTCCTTTGCCACACAATGGTAAATGCTCTTTGAAATATCTGTAGGATTTTCACACCTAATGGATCCATCTGAGCACACTGGTTAATGACATACATTTAATCTATAGACAATGGCTATTTCCTGTGATTTAGATGGGCACTTACTTGCATGGTGTATGACACTCCAGTGTTATATCAGCCCCAACACAGAGCTTTTTTATTTCAGATGTTGAATATAATAACTGTTGATTCACACCCAGCAGTGTTCTCTTTTCTGTCCAGTCCTTATGTGGAAGCAGTTAAAGGCTTCAGGGAATTTATGTAGCATGTCAGTATTTCAGTTCACATGAGAGAAAATCCTGTGCTCATATTTGCTGCATGGACTATGTGTTTTATGGAATCTGCAAGGATGGTTGGACATGTAGTGTCACAAAGGGGACAGTGTTTTCCCTAGAGAAGAGATCCCGAGTCCAATTGACAGGGCAGGTGCTTGCAAGGTCAAGGTTGCTTAGTGGTATTGCCCATCTGTTATCTTGGCAAGTATTTGACTGGAGGGCATTAATATATTTGCAGTTTCCCACTTGATCTGAGAATAGGGTTAAAAAGACATTATGACTACAGGAAATGATAAGCAGATCTGCACTAGCTATCAACCTCCTGGATTCCTGCTCAGAATGGCCTGGGCTCTACTCAACTTTATTTTGGGGTCCCCCCCCCGAAAAGTCATTGAGAGGGCAGCCCATTTTTTTCATGTTGCTTGTACAGGAAAACAGAAAGCAGCTTCCCATCAGCAGAATTATAATACATAGTTTTACATCACACTGAAAGGTCTTGATTATTATAAACCTTTCTAGAGGAAAAGAGCCAACTCTTCAGTTTTGCTAGAAAGCAATAAAATCTCAATATTACTCAGGTTTTCATTTCTTATTGCCTCATCTAGCTGAGAAGACTTTCTTGAAGCAAAGGGTCCTGATCAAGTACTTAATATGCAAGAAGACATTTGCCTGTTGTTAATATGCAAGGAGACCATGAGCCTCTTGTAGGGCTGAGAACAGACATTACAGCTCTGGAGCTTTTGGAAAAATGCTCATTTCCTTCTATCTCCATCAATGCAAAATCCTCAATGAGGAAAATATTTCAGAGGAAGATAAGCTATAAAATGTGCTCACAGCCAACTGAAAGCACAAGAGAGCCATACCGACTAACAGGAAATAAGATTTCAGCATTGTAATGAATACATTGGTGTATCCTGCTACCTATTGATCTACTGAGTTAGGCAGTTCTTCCTTTTTCCACTAAAACACGGAATAAAAGCAGATGGAGAAGCAATTCTTACGCAGACTATAAGTGAATCCAGAAAAATAGCATATTTTCAGACTGAGCGTGTTTAAAAAAAAAAAAAAGTTATCCAATAGAGAGGAGGATGTATCAAGGAGACTCTTGGCTGAAGTGTTCTTTTGTTTGGGAACTTCAGTTAAATGTTAGTTTAGCAGAGGACCAATTTGTGTATGTTAAACTTTGGGAAGATATCTAAAACTTGAACATGTTATGAAGATAAATCTAGCTCTCTCTTTCCTCAGGTTTTTTTTTTCCATCTCTACCCAAAATATGGCTGAAGACCCTCAAGTAAATGGATAGTCCTTGAAACTTGCAGTAACACAGCAAAAGATTGCTTTTGGTGTACCTTAAAGTAGGTTCTCTGGATTGTCTGATCTCTGAGAGATGACAGGACTTGGGGACTCTCTTAGGAATTGGAGTGGGGTAATCTAACTTTTATTCTTTTTAACTACTATGATAAGCCTGGTTTAATTTTGATATAGAGAAAATCATTCCCCCAAGGTCTTGTTTTGCTTGTATTTCTTAAAATATATTTAGGTCCTTTCGGAGGAGGGTACTTACTCAGAGACTCTCCTCTAAGTTTTTGTTGCTGTTGCTTTTTTAATAAAAGATCTAACCTGAATACTATATGGAAAAGGCCATTCACTTTATACTTTCCATATAGGAAGAAAGGGCTGCGGTCATGAAGTGAGATAAAAGTTACACTTAAGGAAAATACTCTTTGTCACCATAACAAATCAGACTAGTGTTTACTGAGCCCTAATGAATCTTTATACACTTTTGTTACAGACCAGTTGAAAAGCAGCTTGGAGTCAGGGTTAGAGAATCAGCAAGTGATAAAAAAATAAGTTGTTTTCCCATCTGAGTGTATTAGTTTAATTTCAGCACAGATTTTTTGGCACTGACTTAATTCAGCTTTCCTTCATCCAAATTCATTTTTTTGTTTCAATTATTTTTGTTCTATTTTGCTCTTCATTTCTCAAGGATATATTCACCAGACATCAAATTCTCTTACTGTGAGAGAGGTTTAAACTTCCTTCTGGCCTTCATGGTTTCTGAAAAGAAATCTGCGGTCCTACAAATCATTATTTTTCTACAGGGAACATATTATTTTTCAAAACCTTTTTTCTTTGTCTTTACTTTTCGGCAGTTAAATATGATATTTGTAGGCCTGGGCTTATTGGAATTCTTTCATCAAATAATGGAATTTTTTTAGCTATTCTTATTTCCAAAAATTTTAATACTCCAAATTTCCCGTCTTTGTTGGAGATCATCATAGCTATATAGCTATTTTTTCCACAGAGACTGCTCACTTATTTCAAATTTTTTCTCTTTGTGTTTGAGATTGATAATTTCTATTGTTCTATTTTAAAATTTACTGTTTACTCTTCAACTGCATTCTGCTATTGGGGAGATTTGAATTTCATTTAGCACATTTTTTTCAATTAATTATTCCCATTAATTCTTCTTTGTTTCATCCTTTACCTTTGATACTTTCTATTTTTTCCACTTGTTTCCAGTGTTTTTGCAATTGCTTTTTGAAGCGTTTTTATGCTTTAAGTGCTTTATCAATTAATTCTAGCATGTCTGGGCATCTTAATTATCTTTTGCTATGGAAGTAGAGACTTTCCTGGTTCTTTTATATCTGACATATTGGATTAAGCACTGGGCATTTGCATCTTATTAAGTCCTATGAAAAACATATCTTTGAGTGAGCTAGGTTCAAGCTTCTAGTTACAGTCAACCCTCCAGGGACCTTGCCTTCATTGCTACTTCAGTGCTCTAACCCTTTGTGGGGATATTCAGATCTGTTTCACCTGTATACTATTTGGTGACTACCCTGGGACACGAGCAGTCATCTATTTGTTCAACTATCTAATTAGCACGCTTTTTAGAATCTGATTCACAAATGCACAGTTAGGAGTAGGGTCCAGAAGCTTATAAAAGCACTCACAATCTTCCAGAACTTTCCATTCCTTGGAGGACCCCTTTCTAGTTCTCCATCCAGAATGCTGGGACTTGGGCACCCCTGCTGTGCTGTATACTTCCCTCACTGTGACTGTAAGCAGCACCAAGTTGCAGGGGACAGAAAGGCATGCCTTGGCCAGAATGAGAAGGGGCTGTCTGTCTATTTTCAAGGCCCATTTTTGAGTTTCAGATTACAGTGAGATCTGCTTGAGGGAAGCCAGAAGAAAAAATAATAAAAATAAATGAGAATGATGCCCTCATAGCCAGTCCACTGGTAGTCTGAACACTTGTCCTCTTCCCCAATCGGCTTCCAGGGTACTACTTACATTTTAGAGTTTCTCAAACAGTTGCTGCATGTGCTCTTTCCAGGTTGTATAGCTGTTTTCAGTGTGAGAGACAGGGTAGAAATCCCCTACTTCATCTTATATGGTGCGACAGACAGTTTGCTTAATCAAAAATTATTAGTAACAGTAGAGTCAGGTCTCTCTAGAGCTTTTGAAATACTTAACTCAGTTCCTGAAATTTACAATGTTAGTGCCACTAATTCACCTTTACCATTCCTACCAATGAGAAAGGCTGTAACTGTGCATTGGTGGATTTTAGAAATTAGTGTCATTTTGAATGCTGGGTGTTGAGGCACCAGATTTAGCTCTCAACAGTTAGTCTGTCTCTTCTTTAATCCTGCAACGTGTCTTCAGTGAAACTTCATAGCTGAATAGTAAGGACTTTGGAGAGTGCACAGTACTATGTGATTATAACTAATCATTTCTGTGCTAAACTGACCAATATTCCTTTTAAACAAATGTTTAAAACACTATCCACCTGTTTTGTTTTAAGACAAAGGAGAATATTATTCATCAAAACAGAGGCTCTTTATCATTGGAAGTGATCTACAGAAATGCATATCTAATTAAAAAATGAAACTGTTCTATCCCAGAGAATGCACAATGCCTGTGGATCTCTGGGAACCATGATCCATTTAAACATATGATTTAGGTACGATTTCTTCTCAAGAAGAAACTAATGCTAAAGATTTTAAGGGTACAGGACATCAGGTATTACTGGCAGTCTTTCTATTTTGTTGTTTTCTCAAACAGAAACATTGGGCACAATTGAAAATATGTTCCTCTGGAACTTAACTTGCCTTTTGTGGTGTCTCTCTGCTTTTCTTTCCCAATTTTATAAGGTCATGTTGTCTTTTTCCAAGCCAACAGCATGATAAGTGATCTCTTATTAAAGTTTTAGCTGAAAACTCTATTACATCTCTCATAGATGGTGAAAAATGGAAAAGCTGGAATATGGTAGAATTTTAGGCAGGGTGGCTGGCAGGGAAAAAAAATCTGGGTCAGGGCCATCCCAGGCTTCTGCAATCCCGTGCCTTTTTATTGTCCTTGAAATACATGGTTATTAGCAAGTCATTTATAAATCCAGAGAAGATCAAGGGTATGCAGCATCACTATATGAAAGAGAAATTCAATTAACCACTTATTAATATATCTGTAGCACAGGAGCACAGTTCTTTGAGAAACTCAACTGTATCTGTGGGTGTGTGGATGTGTGTGTGTGTATGTGTGTATGTGTGTGTGTGTGTGTGTGTGTGTTTACCCCAATCACTGTGTACTTTTTCTTCAGAGATGGCATCTACTTCCAAAGAGGTTGACTCAGTATATGATACGCTGTTTTCTTACCTGCAAAATCAGATTAATACTCAAAGAATGGGTATCTTCACTTAGAGGTTTGCAATCACTCAGGTTTCCAAGTGATGAAAAAATGCACTGTGTTATTTGTGAAAATAATAATACCAACTACTAAAGTTCACCAAGTCCCCGTTAAAGCCAGGCTAAGTACTGTACGTACATTCACTCATCACACAGTTGCCATGTAACCTTTGTGGGGTATTACTGCTTTTATTCATAGCTTAAAGATGCACCAACTGAGTGTCAGAGAGGTGAAGGGTATTTCTCAGGGTAGTTCAGAAGGTCGGTGTCTGAGGTGGGTTGTAAATCCACATACGTCTAACATCAAGGCCAGTGACTTAACCAGCCTCGTGTGAATACATAGGAAATAGCTATGGCTCTTAACCTTTGACTTTTAACTTTTTATGTTTTCTTTTCATCTCTATCCACTTTTACAACCTATGAGACTTCCTTTGTCCCGCACCAAAGCCATGGAATGGGATTTAGATATCTGCAGGCTTGTCCTCTAGGGCTCCTAAAAGAGGACTTGTATCAGTTACATGGCACCCAGATCTCACCCTCCTTTCCGTGGAGCCACAAGAGGGTCTGGGCTGCCTTGACAGCAGTGACCCTTTCTGTCCTCGCTGAATTCTGCCCTGGTCTCCTGAATGTTCCCTTGTTCTAATGCCTTACTACCCCAAAAGTTCAATCCTTAGAGAGACTGGAATTGGTTGTGTTAGCTATTGCTGGAGTCCTGTTCTTCTCACTCTTAACTGGGCGACCATCTTATCTTGTAAATCTCTCCTGATCAGCCTTGTAAACCGTGCCATCTAGGTTCTATCTCCTCTTCTACCTATGTTCATTTTCCATTATGGTACTGTGTATTTTGTGCTGTCATAACAAAATATCACAGATTGTATAATTTACAAAAAGAAATAAGTATGTTTTTTTTTTTTTTTAATTGTACTGGAGTCTAAGGATTAAGGCTCCAGCTTCTAGTAAGGCCTGTGGTCTGCTTCCAACATGGTACCTTGAAGGATTTGCTTGGCAGAAGAGAGGGAATCTGTGTTCTCACTCTGCAGAAGGCAGAGAGACATAAAGGAATGCACTCCTTCTGCCAAGCACCTCTGTAGGGCCCCTAAGCTCATATACAAGGGAGATGCCTGTGACCAAACAAATATGTGTGGGCCTTACCTGCTAATAGGACATTGGCCATTAAGTTTCTACACATGAAATTCGGAGTGGACACTTTCTAGCCATAGCAAATACAAATCACAATAAATATATGTGAATTTTTAAATGTTTTTATTAATGCATAAGAATTGTCCATACTTACAGGAGACATTGTGACTCATCTGTATATTAGCTAGTGAATAAATCAGGGTAATGAGAATATCTATCACCTTAAACTTTGATCATTTCTTTATGGTGAGTACATTCAAAACCCCTCTCACAGCTAATTTGAGACCTACAATGCATTATGTTTGGCTGTATTCACCAACTATGCCCTAGAACAATAAAACTTACTTCCTCTTATGTAATTTTAAAACTTTACTCATTGGCCAGCCTCTTCTATCTGCTCCCTACTCTCTCTAGACTCTGGTAACCACTAGTCTATTCTCAATTTCTATTAAATAAGCTTTTTTTTTTTTTCAGATTCCACATGTGAGACAAGCCATATGGTATTTGTCTTTCTGTGTCTGGCTTCTTTCATTTAACATAATATCCACCTGGTATATCTACATTGTTACCAATGACAGGATTTTATCCCGTTCATGGCTGCATAATAGTCCATTGTATACGTGCACTACGTTTTCTTTATGCCTTTCTGTACTCGTGAGCATGTGCATGGATTTCACATCCTGGCTATTCTGAATAGTGCTATAATAAACATGGAGTGCAAGTGCCTGTCACTGTCATTTTTTTTTATTTCTGAGGAAAAGTGACATTGCCTTGTGGTTGTGATTTTTGTTTTCCTGATGATTAGTGATTTTTGAATCCTGATAATTAGTCAGGATTATATGTGTGTGTGTGTGTGTGTGTGTGTGTGTGTGTGTGTGTATGTATATATATATATATATAAATTTGTTATTTGTATGTCTTCTTTTGAAGAATGTCTACTCAGAGGCTTAGCCCCTTTTTGAATTGGATTATCTGTGGATTTTTTTCTGATATTTGCATTACCTATAAATTCTGGAGATGACCCTTCTGTCAGATGTGTAATTTGCAAATATTTCCTCCCAATCTGTAGGTTGCTTCTTAGATCTGTTGATTTTTTCTGTTGCTGTTCAGGGCATTTGACTTTGATATAACCCCATTGCTCAATTTTGCTTTTGTTGCCTGTGCTTCTGGGCAGTAATAATAATGATAATAATAGTAATAATCTAAAAAAAATCTTTAGCAGTAATATGTGAAGTTATGAAAACATTTTAAAATAAAATAATATAAGCAGAAGAAAGAAACGCTCTAAGACACTGGCCTAGGCAATATATGTATGCTGATGTTTGACTTAGTATTTATCCTTTTCAACACGAAGTTGTTCAATTCCATGAAAATGGCTCCCTTTTTTTGCCTCATAATTTTCCTAATGAATAGCATTATGACAGTTATGTGGTGAATACTAATTAAGCATTTGTTGAATGTGAGCATGACCTTCATCCTGGTTTTGAGCCCCTTAAAGTAGGTACAGAATTTCATATCATCAATATGTAAAGACAGCCTCAAATATGCCAAATTACTGGTAAAAAGTACTATAAGGTAAATTTACTATTTATATAATTATAGAGCATAGAATTCACTAACATTTTATGTGGAGATTGAGTTGAGCTTTCTTTGGAGAAGGATGAGAATTCCACATGAACATGAGTTAGCAAAGTTCCACACTCTGATGTCTATATTTAGCATATTGAGGTATATTTCAATTGCATATGTTGGTCAAATGAATTTGAGAATATATTATCAAGTTTTACTTAAATTTTAAAAAATGGGCAAATAGGCTTCCTAGATTCTTAAAAAAGCAAAAGAAACCCCTGCAGATTGAAGATGAAAATATACTAATAATGAAGCACAAATCAATAATTGAAAATTGAACTAAAACTTCTAGTGGTCAGATAAAATCCTCAAAAACTAAACACCATATAAAAAAAACAAACACACAATTATGTTATCAGATTTGGCTGATGGGAAAATCCATGCTCACACACCTAATTTGCAAAGAACATCTGATATAAAGATTTATATTTACCATTGTCAAGGATCATCTTTGCATAAAGTATGTTTTGTGCCTTGAGATATCAGCTAATGTTGGTAGAATTAAGCCATCAGAATTAGTGAGACATTTAAAAATTAACCATGCAGAACTTGAAGGCAAACCCCAGAGTTGTTTCAGCGATATTGTAAGGTTTACCATGCTCATTCAGCACCTTACAAATTTATTACACTTAACAATTAAATTAAAATGTTATTTTGAGGTTTTTGTAATAGTAAGAAATAAAAAAATTCTTCCTGCTATTCCAAGAATAGCTAAAATAAGAAAGAATACATTTGTCAATTAATAGTATAAAATGATACATAGAAAACATAGACAAAAATTTGAAAAAAAACAACTATCTTTGTGAATTATGACATGAAATTATCTGTGCAGTTTAATAATTGTGCAGGTATAATAATCTGTTCCAACTTCTGGTATTTTCCAAACTGAATAATGTATTCAGAAAGAATTTTTATATTTTTATTCACTAAAGGAAAGATGTTTCCAAGAAATTATATTTTCACTGTTGTATAGTTTCTTCACTACAAACTACATTCTTTGAAAGCACATGGGATTCCTCTGGTAAATGGAATTATAGATGATGGAGTTTTGTGAATGGAAGAGGGAAGGATTCCAGTGTGAAGGTATGGAAGAGACATCAGATGCACATTTCCTTCAACATGTCATCAGAAGCAAATAAGAAATACATGCACTTATACACATTACCAGCAATATAGCTAACTTTATAAAAGCAAGAGTCTTAAAATACAGAGGAGACTTTGTATAATATATAATGAAATGAGAATTGATTATAAAGATTTTTTGTTCCTCATAGAGATTATTAGATTTTTCTCTTGACAAAATTCTTAGAAGAGTTCTTGTGTTCAATAATGTTATGTTTGTATTATCTGGAAGATACACAATTTCAAAAATTCAAAAACTCATACTGAAACATTGTCCCTGAAATAAAAGTGTTATTTTCACAAGGAGTGTGAAATAAGTATGTATTTTTTAAAACCTCTTGCTCAGTGAACACATTTTGAAATATGATGTTTGGAAAAGTATATATGGATGGGCAGTTCTGTTTCTGAAAACAGTGTTTATCATGTTTAAAAAAAAAAAAAAAAAAAAAAAAACTCATGCCTGAACCCTTAAGTTTCTAAATGGTGCTTTCAAACCTCTCTTAAAATTTTCCAAATAATAGTTCTAAATAAAGTTTTGGATAACTTTTTACAAATGTAATAATATAACCTAGTAATAATCATCTTTAAAAAAAATAGCTCAATGACAGAAATCTATGAGGTTAAGTTAGGCAAAAAAATACCTTTACATAATTAGTGGATGATATTGAAAACTAAATATTTTGATCCAGTAAGCACAGTCAATAATTTGTGAAATTTCCTTTTTGTCAATAATAAAGATTAAGATGGGCTGGGGATGTGGCTCAAGCGGTAGCGAGCTCTCCTGGCATGCGTGCGACCCGGGTTCTATCCTCAGCACCACATACAAACAAAGATGTTGTGTCCGCCAAGAACTAAAAAAATAAATATTAAAAAAAATTCTCTTTCTCTCTCTCTCTCTCCTCTCTCACTCTCTCTTTAAAAAAAAAAAAAAGATTAAGAACACCTGTTTAAAAAAAAAGAAAAGCAGAAAACTCAACTTGTAACTAGACTGTGAAGCACTGTAACACCAAGTAGTATTTAATGATTTTACCTCCACTAAAAATATATATTAGTGATGATGATTATGATGATGATGACATTCTTTACCCTGAAGAAACAAGATACAGAATAAATACTGAATGAATTATTCCACAAAAGGTGCCTTTGTTCTTCTTGTATCTGAATATCATCATTTCCTCATTCTTAAAGTTCTAATCAACCTCAAAAGCAATAAAAGCTCTCTTTGGCCACTTGTACTACTTTTCTGAAAAATAAAGAGCAATACAGGAAATAATAACTATGGATAATATGTCTTAGAGCATGGTGTTTTACACCATTAATGAGCTGAATAAAAGAAAATCACATTTTGTATTTACCTCATCCTTTTAAATTTGTTTTTCTTTCAAAAAATTAATTCATGTGAATTAATCTCCATAGTGTTAAGTATTTAAAAATGTGTATTTAAATAAAAATTTGTTGGGCTCATGTTCAACAAATTTCTTTCAGGAAGAGTGCTCAGTTTTAAAAGGTGGGAGGCCTGTGGAGTGTTTCCTGTCCCCTGGGCCCAGTAGACGGTGGTGGTGGTATAGGACACAGCTTTTGGGGATAGCCAAATCTGAATTGGAAGGTCAAGACTGCTCTAGAGTTACAAAGGAATTAAATTCTATGAATCCCAGTTTCCTTTCTATACAATGAAAATAAAATTGCCTATTTTAATCTAATCTTCAGATTATCACATTGAGAATTATTACTAGAATGCACCTAATCTTCTGACTCTGACAATGAGAAATACATTATGTAAAACATAGATCATAGTGGTAGTGCCTAAAAAGAGTACAGTAAATTTTAACATTTTTTTTAAAGTGGTAACTTCATAGGTTGTTTTCAAATATGTGAGGAGGTGAGAACGTATATGTAGGACATATTTGTCTCAAACAGATAAGAATTTGTCTATTACATGAATAAGAATGATAAATCGAGCTTTGCTTATAATTGTACCAAAAATGGAAACTGGGACTTAGTTGAAAAGAGTGTATAATTAAATTGTGTTCTATTTCTTCAAGTCGACAGAATACAAAATGAAAACTAATGTACTAGCATGGACTAACAATGTACTAACATCTCAAAAATGCAATTTTGAGGGTTTTTTTTTTTAAAAAGCAGATTATGGAATTTAAAAAGGCAAGTTCCACAGTACAACACTTGTAGAAATTGCAGAAACATGTAAACAGTATAGTGTTTAGAGATGCATGCTTCCATGGTGAAGGTATAAAGAGAAGCTTGGGAATAGTATGCACATAACTCAGGGTAATGGTTACTTTGAAGCCTACTGAAAAGGAAGTGGCTGGGGGTGAGGGGGTGGGATGAAAACGTGCCCTTCAGGAGGAATCCTCATTTTATTCCTGATCCCGAGTAATAGAAACATGAAAGTTCACTTTATTTTTTCCTTTTCCTTTTGTATCATTGCATTTTTCATGATTTCTTAATTGTGCAAAGAAAAGAAAAAGATTTCTCTCTGCAAGTGGTAGTGAAGGGCTGGCCATTTGAGACTGCTGTCCATGAAGGGAGGGAGGGTGGGCCAAAACAGGGGAAAGAAAAGGCATTTTCAATAAAAGCAATTTTCTTGGCATTTTCCTTCAAAAGGCATTTTGGACAAGCAAGCCCCTCCTCACACCAAAAAAAAAAAAAAAAAAAAAAAAAGATGTTGGGGCAGCAAGAGCACATCTGGTTAATGGGCTGGCATCAAATACTTAATTATTCCACTTTGACACATGGACATGTTTTAACATCTTGAGTATCTAGGTAGCTTTCCTTGTTTGAAGACTGAGTGAGAAAAGGAAATGCGTTGTTAGTCTCTATACCTTTCTGCTTTTTATTTTAATAAGAAATGGTATCATTGTAGGCCGACAATTTGATGTCATATTTTCCTATGATATTTTCACAGTGCGCAGCAGGGTGTCTGTACTCTGCAGCGATATGACATGCAGGATTTTTTTTTCCCTTTTCTTCACATCAGAGCCTCAAAAACAAGCTTCACAGCATCAGGCACAAAGACTATCAATAAACATTCCTTCTTTTCATTTCCTCCTTTGTTAGCTAATAAAGAAAAGGCAGAGCTGTGGTTTTTTTCTTTTCTTTCTTTCTTTCTTTCTGTTTTTTTTTTTTTTTTTTTTTTTTTTTTTTTTTTTTTTTTTTTTTTTTTTTTTTTTTTTTACTATTAGACTGCAAATATTTTGGAAATAATTTCTCTGCGCTGGGTCTTTGATGACCAAGAGCGCTCCCAACCTCCAGCCTTTCTGCTCTGCTGCCCAGGGAGGAGTGGAGAGCCCCAGCAGGGATGGCAAAGGACAAACTTGCTGAGCACAGTCATTGGATTTCCCCAGGATCAGATGGAAGTGGCTTGCAGGAGAGTCTGTGGACCTGGCACCTGAGTTTTCCCTCCCTGGCTTCATCTGTTCTGTCTTCCTTCCCTCCTGGTCTTTGCTGTCGGGGGAGTGGTCTGCCAATATACCTGGCAGAACACAGACCACTCATGTTACCATCCCAGCCCTGCAGCCTGGGTTGCTAGGGAGCTGCCCTCTGAGCATCCCTTGATCTATTTTTAAATTTCCACGCTTGTTTCCTCTCTGAAAAGCAGCAAAGAATAATACCGCTTGGCTTTCTCCTCTTTTAAGAAACAAAGTAACCAACAAGGCTAAGACCTGTTGTGAAGTTAAAAAGCATTTGCTAATTAAGCTTCAGAATGTTATGGTATTTGTGCCCATCTACTTTCTGCTTAATTAATTTCCAGATAAGGCTGTGTCTCAGAAGAGGTAGAAGGGAATGCCTATAAGGAGTGTAGGTGAAATTTGCCGGTCCTTTTTTGTTTTTTTTTCTTTTATTTTTAAAATTCATTATGAAGCTCTTGAGTCACTACCCTTCCAAGCATTTAATAATAACCCATTGTGAGGCCCCCAGGATCCCCCACCATGGGGAATAAATGAGAGATTTGGAGGGCTATTGAACAGTGAGTTTTCACAGCTGATACACAGAGAGCTATTTAGCACAGGTGTTTCGGTAACTGTGAAATGCTGAGGAAATTCAGTCTTCTCTGCCGCCTAGATTCACTGTCTTGTGTGGGATGGAGTCTTATGGAACTTGTAAAATATCTGCAATATAAATAAAAGAAGAAGAAGAACAAAATTAGATTTTCACAGAACTCCAGAAATTGTTCCTTGTATGGAAGAGTCTTCCTTTTTGGCCACTGGTAACTAGCAGTTTTCGTGGTATTTTTTTTTCCAAGTTAAAATGAATTCAATCTCAAATGTTGTTAGTGAATTTTTAAAATGATGTGTTATATGCATGCAGGTGTGAAGAAATCTGGTGGAATAACAAGTGTGCTAGTCTCCATGTGTCATGATATTTTTTTTTCCCTGAGCCCTTAAAAAAGAAAGATTTTTCTCCCTTTCTATAGGCGTCTTCCAACCATCGACATCATCTGATCAACACGATTAGCAGCTGTTTGTTCTCCAAATTGCAATGCTAGAACTAAGTTACAGTCTCTAGAATCCAGAGGATTATTTCAGGATCACTGTTGGGGAAGTCAGGAGCTGGGATGTCACAATGTCTCTATACCTCCACATAGGGTTCAGGACAGTAGGTGAAGTTTGAGGGAAATGTCCATCTACATTTATTTTCATACATCCCTTGCTTTAAAAAAAATCTTCAGCCTATCAAATTCTGATTGGAAGAGATTTTCTGAAAACCATAAATTAATAGCAGTGTTGATGCAGAAACTACTAGAACTATAATTCTTCATTAAAACCTGGAGTTTCCCAGCTGCTCCAGAGGCTGAGCCAGGAGGACCACAGTTCAAAGCCAGCCTCAGCAAAAGCAAGGTGCTAAGCAACTGAGTGAGTTATTTCTTCTCTAAATACAGAATAGGGCTGGAATGAGGCTCAGTGGTCCAGTGCCCCTGAGTGCAATCCCTGGTACCCCTCCCCCCTCCCCCCAAAAAAGCAAACAAATAAAAAACCCTGAAGTTTGGTTTCTAGGTCCTATTAATTAAATACCGGAGTCAATCATTTTTGTGAACCCTTCCTTGTCTGTAATAGTCACATAAAACCTAGATGGGGCATACTGTTATTTTTCTCATTTGAATGGCTGAAACAATTCTGATTTCTTGAGATGAAGTTATTTGCTGTTAAGTCCATCTGTTCTGGGGCATTGAGATCCCAGAAACTGTACCCTTAATTACTATTTTACATAATGTCCCTTCTGTGGTTTACTGTGTTATACAGATATCCATCACTGTGACAAAATATCTGAGCTATCCAATAAGGAAGAACTATTTATTTTACCTCACAGTTTCAGAGCTTTCGCTCCCTGGTCACTGGACCCCATTCCCTTTGAGCCTGTGGGGAGGGAGCACATCATGACACAGGGCATGTGGTAGAGGAAACCCATTCCCCTCACAGCCTGGAGTGAAAGAGAGACAAGAGAGTCCTGTGTGGCAGACTCCTCTTGGGGGGCCTCTATTAACTCAAAACCCTCCCATTAGCCCCACCTCTTAAAGAGTTCCATCACCTTCTAAAAGCACCAAGCTGGACACAAAACTTTTGCTACCAAGATTCTGGGGGGATGTCCCCAACCCAGAGTATAGCAAAACATAGAACAAGTCACTGATGTTGAATTTGGAGGCAGTTTCTTATCTAATCAATTCAAGGCATTTACCATCTTGGAATTGCCCAAAACTAGATATGGCAACACTCACTCTTAGGACACAAACCTGGGAGACATAAAATAGCGCTTGGCTTTGGAGGTTAGAAAGAAACATGTGTTTTAATCCTGACCCTTTTACTGACTAAATTAATTTGGGGAAGTTAACAAAACTCCGTTTCCTGTGTGTAAAATGGAGATATTCCCTTCCTCACTTGGCGGTTGTTTGAATTAAATGGTATGTTATTCATAAAATACCCAGCACCTAGCAACACTCAGTACATGGTAGCTAAAACTTGAGACTTCTAATGTCAAAGTGTATTTTTGGAATACGACTCAGGTTTACTCATCCAGGTTCAAGGACAACTGCTCACTGTTAATCTCTGAGCATGAGAGCTCAATTTCATATTTGCAGTAACATGTAGAAGGGTGTAACAGCAGTCTTAGAAGGAAGAAACCAGAAGAGCAGATACCCAGCCAACATAAAGTGTCAGGAGCACCCTGAGGTGTGCCCTTCCATCTCTTCGTGTTTGTTGGGTAATGATGCTCTTATAGAGATAAAAATGATTTCTTCCTTGCCTTCTGTTTATGACTGAGAAATCTTTTGGTTTCATAAAATGAAATATGAATGGTGAAAAATTGGTTCTTATTTTTTAAAATATTCTGGCATAGCTTGGAAGCCAGCAACTGATATTCAGAAACAGCGTACTGATTACTTTGATTTGTGGAAGAAGCAATGGAAAACACTGAGTTCCATTATGAAATGGGATAACCCTGCTCTATACCTATCAATATTATATCTTATAATGAGGTAGCTGTGTTTATGCTAGTGCTAAAATGACAAACGAAGACAGTGATGAAGAGAATTTCTCCAATTTAAGCTTGTTCTTTCATTTATTGAGCACCTCGTACATGCTCATTACATAATACTGAATGTATAATGCTATGTACTATCTACCAGGTACAACTAGTTAGCAAGAATATGGGCACCAATAGGCTGCACCCAAACAGCAAGAGAACATAGACAAGTAAGCAGGAAAATGAGAGTCCAAAGAGCTCTGTAAGAGTATTGTTGAGAGGATAGGGAGAAGGAGGGTGAATGTTTCAAAGATAGTGTTTTTTTTTTTTTTTTTTAACTTCTTTCTTCACTTTGGCTTCCACTCTGATTGAAACATAAGTGTTATGGTTTAGATAGGAGGTATTCCCCAAAAGCTCATGTGTGAGACAGTGTAAGAATACTGTGCCCCAGATGGGAGAGTAATGTCATTTGGGAAGGTGCAGGAGAAACCACATTGAAGTCACAAAGAAGTCAACAGAAACCTTATCGTAGGTCAAGAAGCAAATGTGTTTACACAGGGAAACATCTCCTCTCCTTTCAGTGCTCCTTGGAGCTAAGTCATGAACAATGAAGATATGTCTATGCAAGAAGAAAGGAAAGGGTTTCTAGATGAACAACATGGGCAAAGGCAGAGATGCATAGCAGGGCCCTGCATGAGATCCAGGTAAGGAAAGGCAAGAAAAATGATTTCCTTCAGGATTTAGGTTTGTACCTCGAAATGTGTTCTACTATCAATGATACCATTTTGATCTTCATAATCTTACTGAAAGATCAAATTGTGATAGCAGTTGGTATTCCTGTAATTGTAACTGAAGGAGCTATATTGTATACATGCTTCACACAGAGTCTAGCATGTCATTAACAAATATTAGCTGTATTGTTACCAATATAATTATGGTTACTATTATTGTTGTTTATTGCTATTGTTCCTGCCAAGTTTCCATAGTAAGGAAGTGACATATCTCGTCAGTCCCATTGTTAGCAAAGACCAAGTTAGTGTGTGATATCCTAAATCCCATAACAAGTAAGTGACACTGTAATCTCAGTAGCTTGGGAGGCTGAACTAGGAGGATCACAAGTTTGAGTCCAGTGTATGCAACTTTGTGAAACCCTGATTCAAAGTAAAAGTGAAAAGGTTTGAGCACAGTGTAATCAAGTGATAGAGCACTTCTGTGTTCAATTCCTCATTTCTCCTCTCTCTTTCTCCTCTTGCTTCCTTTCTCTCCCTCTCTCTCTCTCTAACACACACACACACACACACACACACACACACACGCATGCACACAAATAGGTGGAAGAACTGAGACTCAGTGACATAGTGTCCAGTACAGAAACTTGAGAAGCATTCTCAAGAATTGTAAGGTTTGGGGCCTGGGTTGTGGCTCAGCAGTAGAGGGCTTGTTTAGTACAAGTGAGGAGCTGGGTTCAATACTCAGAACTACATAAAAATAAAATAAATTAAAAACAAAAAAAGAACTGTAACTTAACCTTCTTATATTAGTAATTCAGCCTGTGCCGGTTGGGTGGGCTCCATTACACCAGATTTCTGAGAAAAAAGTAACATCGCTATCCAGTAGCAAGCACAAGGCCCACATTCCATTGCTTTTTCTCAGCCCCAGGTCCCACAGGGGCCATGTGGAGTAATCTAAGTGGATGCAGCACCCATGGTGGGTTTGGATCACACCAGAGAGATCAGAGGCTTAGAAAACCCCGGAGTTAAGGAGTTGAACCCTCCCCAAGTTTGCCTGGAGGGAGATATTACCTTTATTATCCTGATCAGGAAGTAAATCTGCTCTGTACCCCAGAGGGGGACAGGATCTCTGTCTTCTGAGGCAGTGGCTGCACAGACATCTTTGAAAAAGATGTTCTGCAGCAAAATCTCATGTAAAAGGTACATAAAGAGAATTGCTCTCAACAAGCACATCGGCTGAAAGCCCCTCGCGAGAATCTTTTGTTTTGTCTTTTCTTCAGGCCACTGTGCTCATCTAAGAGCACTCAGAGAAAGCTAAGTTGATGCAAGTAACAGAGGGTTCTTATATAAGCTTGGTAAACAGGTTCCAGTCCCCTTTGTTAACGGCCCTTCCTCTAAGGTAATGGTAGAGGAGAAAGGAAATTTCTAAGGGAGAAAAAATCCTGCAAAGGCTTAGTCTCCCAGATTACATCTTGCTCAAACGCCCAGCGGCACCAGTTATTTCCAGTGTTCAGAAGGAGGTCAGCTCCAGAACATCATAATGCCCAGACAGTGAAGACAGGACAGAGAGGTTGGTATTATGGGATGGAGACATGGCCTAGGGAAGAGCCTATCACTGGTTTTAGGGTGGCAGAAATGGAGGGCTGCCTTTTCCCTGATAGGAGCAAAATTACAAACTCAGAATTTCCTCTTTCTTCCCTCAAGATATGCAGATGTGTATTTTAATGCAATATTAACTTTTAGAAATATATATATTTCTGGCTCCTACCCCTGGAGTTTCTTGCTCAATCTGGTCTGAGGAATCCCTCTTTTGAAAAACCTTCCCAGGTGGCTAATGTATAGCAGGCACTGGGAACTGCTGTTTGAGGACACATTTTAATATTTGGTTTCATATGTGAGTAAGATAAGTAACTTGTAAACAACTATTACTGCAGCTTACTGTTTAAGAATTATCTTGAGAAAACCCCTCCCCAACAAAGTGAGGAGAATTAAGTGGTGATCTTCTAAATCCTATCTTATATGTGGAATTAAGATGTGTTGTTTCATTAAGTGTCTCCTCTTGGAAAATGTAATGCTTCTTCCTATAAGAAAACAGATTATCAAAGATAAAGAAGCAACAACGCTAGGTAGTAAATTAGGGTTTATTTTTCAGCTTCAGAAATATTAGGCCTTCCTAATATACTGCAAAAAGGAAAATTCTTGTTAGCTTTGCTCATCTGTGGTGACACTCAGGCACAACTTCATAATTCATCTCGAGTCAGCCAATTCCACCATCTAATCTCTAATCAAAAATAGGTGCTAGGTTACCCCGGTTGATTGTCAGCGTAATCACATGCTAATTTTGAACGTCTGTTTCTCCTGACACCATCATACAATGTCAAGACTCTTCATAACTCTCTTCCACCATTCAGTTTTTTCCCATGAGCAGGCCTATCAGCAGGCTACCCTAACTTTGTCTTCAAGTTCTCCATGCTTGCACACTCAATGCAACCACAATGGCACCAACACAGCGAGCTTTGAATGGCCACTTGCAGCTGCACGCAGGGGGTTTCTTTCTTTGCTAAATATAAATACTAATATTAAATGTGCAGGGAGAGCAACATACAACCCCACAAAGAAGTGGTCAGAGACACAGTTTGGGACCCTATGGAAGAAAACTTTTTTTTGTTTTGTTATTAAATTGGCATTGATTATTTTCATACATGATCTTTAAGAAAATTTCTATCTGGTGTGCTAGAGTTGTTTTGTATGTTAGAACTGCTTGTTCCATCTAAGATTGGTATTTAGAAAAATTTTAGTGGAAACAGTCATGCTTTCTTTGCACCTAAGGGTGAGACTAAAAATTCTAGAAGAGGGAATATTCTACTGTGTTTTATATTAGAATGTTATTTCATTTCCCAAATGATAATCAAATGCCTCTTAGGGCAATAAAGTAGTAATTGAGGCTAAGAAATATGAAATGTAACAGTTCTACTATTTTATGCAGCATTTATTTTATAAATATCTCTGATATCTATCCTTTTACTTCAAGATGATGGAGAAAGATGTGCATTTTTTTCAAAGAATCTATACCATTTGGGGTTGGGATTGAGGTATAGTAAATCACAAATTATTATTGAATAAAATAAAATATGACCTCAGCAATCAGATTATTTCTATATAAAATAAAGCACAGGTTTAAAATTAATTCCAACTAATAATTCACAATGATCCAGATCCCTCATGGCAAGTGGGCCCAGATCTGAGCTTAAACTGCACAGGTAGGAGGATGAAAAGGGATTCTCCTTAAGAAAATTAGTTAATCTGACAAAACAGGTCCTGAGCAGCTTTACTTTAGCCCTTAAATGCCCTCTGGGCTCACGATTTTAGAAAGGAAAGGATGAATTTGTGTTGAAAGATAAATGCAATTGCCCATCAGAAGATGCTGCACTGGTTTCCATACTATGGACTGTCAGCTTTTTCTGCAATAGATATTGTAAAGGTCACAAGTAGAGCAGGGGTTCCAAGGCAGGTACGTCTTTATTCTGGCATCTAAAGAAGAAGAGTAATGAAACCAGGAGGAAACCTGGGTGTCCAAGAGGTGTTTAAATACTTCAAATCAGCATAATTTTTTTCTTTAAACTATCAAGCTTTTCTCTGGATTTATTAGCCGTTTTAAATGAATGTGAAACATCTGTCAAAAGAAAAGAACCTCAGAAGTAAAAGGAAAGATTATTTATTCTGTGTGGTTATCTGCTGAAGTGTGACACACCACTCCAAAGCTTTATAACTTAACAAAACAAGCATTTGCTACCTTTGGTTTCTGTCAGTCAAGCGTGATACAGGGGACTTAGACAATCCTCTCCTTTGCAGTTTGAGCAGAAGACTGCAGAGTTGACCAGGGCTTCAAGCATCTCCAGGCATAAGGGGAGGAACAGTCCTTTATGGCTCACTCACATTGCCATTGGCAGGGCTCAGGTTTTTGTTGACTGTTGGAGAGATCAGTTCTTTGCCAGGTGGAACTATTGAGGATTTAGAAGATTCCTTACAATACAGAAAGACAGAGAGAAAGAAACACATACAAACATGAGAGAGAGAGAGAGAGAGAGAGAGAGAGAGAGAGAGAGAGAGAGAGAGAGAGTTACAGTCTTGCTGTAGTCTCAGAAATACCATACAATCACTTTTCTTACTGATAATGCATATATATGTGTATCTGCATGTGTATGTATATGTTATATAGCCCTTGCTTATTGTATGCATCAAATTCTAACAGTATTTTTAAGTGAAGAATAAATCATGAAAGATAGTAAAAAAGAAAAAAAAAGAACATTTTTCTTTTGTTCTATTTATTTGGAATAAATTACAAGGTCCAGCCCACTGTCTAAGGGAGAGCAATTCACAGAGTATGAAGACCAAGAGGTGAGATCACTAGGGCCTTATAGAAACATAGTCTGAACTCTCATTTTGTCATTGTATAGCCAAGGAAACTGAGTTGCAAAGTAGCTACTTTCCTTGACCAATATGGCATAGGATGATTTTCTTGTTGCAAGACCCTAGCTGTCCTAACCAAGCACTGACGTTTGATGAGAGAAAGGCAAGAAAGGACAGTGGCAGGGCAGGAGGAACTGTGGCAAAGCACCGTCTACCACAGTGGAGTTCAGAACAGTGCTCTTACTGAAAAGTGGGTGGGCTTGGGTTGGCTCATCCAGCATTTCAGTTGATAAACTGTGTTTCAATTACTTTTGTATATTGACTTTTCTTGCTGAATGTCTTCGAGCAAAATTGTTCTGCTAGTCAAAAAATAATGAAAATGATTGTTCTTCATAAATTTTATTTGATAAAAGTTTTCTAGTTTTAATCCTGGACCTGAAAAGATATTCTGACCACATTTATACATTTTTTTCTGACCCTCACATCATTTTATCTAGAAATTATTTTTGTTACTTATAAATAGATAAAGGTTTTTAATAATGAGTTTTTCTCTAAGACTCAGTATGCTCGAAAATGTCAGTTTTTAATCCTTTTATCAATAACTTAATTAAGCCAATTCAAAGTATACTTTCTTTGAATTGTTCTCCCACACCACATTACAAGTGAACAGAATGGAGAGACTTTTTGGGACCAGTGATATATCTTTTCGAATAAACTTTTGTCATCTAGTAAAGAAGACAAATACACACCTATTACAGACAACTAGTCTTTCATGGAATTTTGTTCCCACACAGAAAAACAGCAACAAACCTTAAGACATATACAGAAAAGAGAAAGTTCTTTAAGGGAAGTCTATTTATTCTTTTGCCAAGTTTCTGAAACTTACTTGGAATCTTCAAATTGTTTTTAACTGCATCATCCTTGAGCTCTGATCCTTCACCTGCTTTTTTATTTATTTATTTTTTTGCTCTCACTTGAACATTATAAACCCTGTTTAATTTCTCTGAAATCATGTTTAGATCGCTTTAATCCTACAGTGTTGCTTATAATGTTTCTATCTTTAAAAACGTAGTACTGAGATCAGTGTAAAGACTCTCATGTATATTCACCTGTGTTTGCATCTTGGAGTGTATCCTTCCCATCTGAATGAAAGGGTGGGGATATTTTATGGACTTTTGGCAAAGAAAAAAAAATCATTAAATCACCCAAGAGAAAACTGACAGTCCCAGGAGCAGATTAGAATAGACATTTCTAAATATAGGTTTCTACCAAAACCTTGCTTGGTGATGGTACTTTTGGTTCGTTTTCCTATATATGTAAATATTTTTTTTTCCTCTGGGAAGGAAGCAGCCATCAATTTCTAAAGGAAGAAACTCAGACAATAAGAAAACATCCATCCTGGTTTGAATCTCGGTGCCCGAGAGGCCCAAATGAATTCTGCTCTTCTAATCTCACCCTCCCATTCCTGGTCACCTCTGTGTCTAACTAACTGCGAGAAGGTAGGGTTCTCTTTCATTCAGCTTCTTCCATCATTCTTCCACCACATCACTCTAGGAAGTACTAAAAAATATATCACAAACATTTAGAGGGGAGTAGGGACATTCATTGATTTTCTGAAAGCAATTTGTTAATTAACATCAAAGGAATGAATTCTGACTTGCATAGCCCAGTGAGTGGCATTTTTCCATAGTCCTGGTTGCTATGGTGATGAAGGAAACTCGTTTGTTCTGGGTCACTCCTAAATTTGTGCATGAAAGCATAAGAGATTATTCCTGTCTAATCAAGTTATATGGAAAAGTTGAAGGGGAGGTGCTGTGTTTTATAGCCATCAACCCTCAACATAATAAAACACAATGGCTGAGAAAAAGGGATTATATCTTCCTTTTAAAAACAGAGCACAGAATTTCTAACTGACCCCAAAGCCTGTTCTAGCAGACTATCTTTTTTTTTTCCCCCTGCACTAATATGAAGAATGTGGAATCACATTTCTTAAAGGGAATTAGAGTACATATTGAAAAACTCTACAACCCGACTTTGCATAATGAATAAGGAGTAGGGTGTGCATTCATTAAACAATTTTACTTTTGAACTTAAATTCTACAGTGTGTCAAATGCCTCACTAGCTCTGCATTGCCAGGAAGCCAAGTTCTGTTACAATTAACATAATTGGGAAAGCTGGAATGGGGAAGGAATGGCTCACCTCTTCTTTACCAGATGTCCTGGCCCCTGTGGTATAGAGATTTAAGCATCTTTCACACATTCCTCTGCCTGTCCAACACCTCTGTTATTTCTAAAGCAGATGGTAGTTTTGTATGTCATTATTGGACTTTCTGTGCCAGTCCAAACATCATTTTTATAAAAGATGTAGCTTTGTTATATGTTGATTTTTATTTATATAAAATGTACTTTTTTTTTTACTCTTAAGACATGTAGATGTGAACTCAAATCTTTATTCTACCACCTATTAGCTGTATACTTCAGTAAAATCCCCTAACTTTTAAAAAATATTTTAACCTTCTTACCCATAGAATGAAGACAATGAGAATTATCTGCATAGGAATTTGGATAGTATTTTGAGAATTCCCTTATATCTGTGACCTGTTGTGTTAGTTTGTGTTGATGTGATCAAAATACCTGACAAAAACTTTGAAAGATTTATTTTGACTCCTGGTTTCAGAAGATTCTATCCATGGCCAGTTCGTTTCATTGTTCTGGTCTATAAGAAGGCAGAACAACATGGTGGTAGGCATGGTGGTAGAGAGCTGCTCAGCTCCTGCAGCTGGGAAGCAGAGAGAGAAGGAAGTAGGGGACAGGGTGAAGATAAATCCTTAAAGGGCAGTGATATACTTCCTTCAGCTAAGTCTCACCACACAATAGTCCATTTAACCACTAATGGATTAATCCATCCAATGGATTAGTGGAGTCAGAGCTCTCATAATTGAATCATTGCCTCAAAGCCCCACCTCTAAACTTTGCTACATTGGGAACCATGCTTTCAACACATAAGCTTTTGGAGGGACGCTCCAGATCTAAACCATAACACCTATTGATGCAGGGCAATGTGTACCAATATGTGACAGTTTAATACCTCTATAGTATCTTATGTAGTTCCTAAGGGTCATGAATCTGAAGTAGTTTAACTGTGTGATTATAGTTCAGAGTTCGCTCATGAAGTTCTGATTAGCCACAGCTATAGTCATCTGGGAACTCTACTGAGGCTGGAAGACCTGCTTCCTGCCCACTCATGTGGCTTTTGGAAGGCTTCAGTGCCAGGCTGGCTAAAGACCCTATTCCTCATCAAGGGCCTTTCTTCATTCAGCTGGCTTTCCCTAGAATGCATGCTCTGAGAAGAGTGGCATCCCAAGAACAGAAAAAAAAGTGCCCAACACAGAATCCAGACCCTTTTATGACCTAATTTTAGAAGTGAGAACCATCATTCTTGCTGTACATTATTTATCTAAGACAAGCTATGGATTCCTAAGGGGCCCCTGAAGATCACATCCAAAGAGAGCAGAGTTCATCTCTACTTCTTAAAGAAATCAGTATCAAAGAATTTGTGGATATATTTACTAAGCCATCAAGTCTTCCTGAGATTCACAATTTACATTCTTCTTATTTGGTTACCTCTCAAGGTAACCAAACTCTCAACCCACTGCAGCCTCAGCTGAAGTCCAGAATCTCATCAGTTAGAGCCTATAGACTACAGTTTCTCCCTACCTCGGAATCTAAAGGCATGTGTTATCTGCCCTCAAGATATAATATAATATAATGTAAACACATTTGTGTGTGTGTGTGTGTGTGTGTGTGTGTGTGTGAGATGGTGAGACGTTTCCTCAACCTATATTCTGACTATAGAATTTTTGTGATACCAAGGAATTTTTCATTTTGTATTGTCTGTTCTTTTGAATTCAAGCTGTCAACATCACTATATACATTATTGTTCTAAAACCCTTCTTGGTCTACTGTACATCTTATTGGTCTTCCACATATCTTATTAGGTACTATTCTATTAGACAATAGCCACATACCCAATTTCCTCAAACCTTGACTGCTTTAGGGTTCCACTAAAGATATGAAGGGACAATGCCATTAAGATTACTAGCACTCCTGCTGTTTGGTTGAGTTGATCTTTAAGACACAGAATTGACATCTTTAATGAGTCTTTTTTTTTTTTCTATCTGAAAGGATCCCTGAGGCCCCACCCAAACTCTTTCTGAGGTCTTATGAAATAAGTTTAGAGTCACACCCTTGACATAATCTTTAGACTAGATTTCCTGACAGTAGCCTGTATATGCTTTTGGCTTAATTTTAGAATTATTTTCTCTAGGAAAAGTTCTGAGAATTTTCAAAACCATCAAATTCCTTTAAGCTGAGAAGTCTTCCCTTTAGATTGCTTTTTTTTTTCTTCCCATACATCTTACTGTGAGCAGCAAGAAGAACAAAGGCAGTACTTGAAAGACCTTCCTTAGAAATTATGAAGTTTCAGTCCATTATTCGCTGAGGTTACAGTCACTTCAAGGTTTGAGTGGGCTGAAGAATCCACTCCCAAGTTCAGTCTTAGAGTAGTTAGCAAACTTCCTTTCTTCATGGCTCTTGGTTGGAGGCCTGTTCTTGTCATGAGATGCTCCTCATGGTAGTAGACTTCCCCTGGAACAAATGATCTCAGTGGGTAGAGCTAGACTCTGACAGTGACATATAGCATATGGATTGAAGTTGCAGCCTCTTTATAGCCAAAAATGGATTGACATCCCATTGCTTTTGCCATATTTTGTTCAATACAACTAACTCATTGAGTATAACCTATATTCAAGAGGAAGGAGTTTATGCTCAAACTATTGAAGGGAGGAGTATTAAGGAATCTTGGGGTATATTTGATAAATTGCCTCATTTACTCTTATGGACTAAATAACAGTCACATCTTTTTGTCAAGTTCATGTAAATATTAGGTGTTATGTAATGCCAACTAATATTGTTAGAAATGTGATATGGATATATTGTACTGGTTTTGAGTAAAAGACCTATTACATGTAATGTATCCTTAATAAATAGTAGTTTTTAATTAAAGATACCTCATTTTTTCTATGCCAGTCATCCTAATCTGCATAAACATCACAAGAGGAATGATATTATTATTCCTGCTTTACATTTGAAAAAAATTGGCTCAGAAAAGTTCAGAGATTGGCCGCAGGTTGGCAATCTAAATAAATAACAAAACTGAGCATATAGCACCAAAAGCTGAGTTCTTTCCACAATACCAAGCTGACTTTCTAAGGAAATATGGTAGTATTTTGAAACAGTTCACTTCTTGAAAAATTATCATTTTAAGTAAGAACACATCAGGATCCTCCAGAGACAGGTATCATGAGCAGATAACACAGTGTAAATTATTCTATCATACAGAATCTTTGGTTACTTGAGATTTAGGCATTTTTATTGCAAGAGCACCAAGCCTTACATACTAGCTCTCTTTGGGAAAGATATAGAAAAGAAGATACACATGTATTCATTCAACAATATTTGAGCATTCATACCCTGTGCCAACTAATACATTGTATTAGCTATTATTAATTAGTGCTCAGAAATATTACAAGGCTTCAGTACATCTCTGGAATATATGATCTGTTACAAGAAATTAGGTAGGAATACAAAGGATTATCACAAAGTTCTCAGTTGGCTATTTATATAATAATATATACATATAATTATATTTATAATGTGAATATAGTTAAATTTTTAAAAATTTAAAGCCCCCCAAAACTCAATGGTCCAATATAATAACTTATTCTTATCTATGTTGCCTAGGCAGGTATGGTCTGACTGAACCTGCTCTCTACTGGGCTTGGTATAAAACAGTAGGTTATACCAAGATCTGCTCCAAATAGGACTCATCTTTCCTGATTCAACATGATAGGCAGAGAATGCTATTTTTGTGCTATTCTCACAGTGATGCAGATACATAAGAGGTTGAAGCACAAGCCTCAAGCCTCTGATGACCCTCTAAGACTAAGGTTTGCATGCACTGCCATTTTTTCTATATCCCATTGGAAAAAGATTATTTATGGTCAGCTCAAATTAATGGGGTGACAAAATAAACTCTGCCATTAATTGAGGTACTAAAAAGACACATAGAAAAAGACATGAATATTGAGAAGGGTAATGAATTGAGAACAGTAATAGAATTCATCACAGTAGGTAACAATATGATCAACTCCTTAAGAGGAATAAAGTAGGAAAGTGTAAGTGAACAGTCACAGCCATTCTATCTTACTGAAGCCCATCTTTTCTGACTACATGTGAATTAATTGCTTAACTGATAGGCTCCTCATTTTCATCAACTTGAAAATAATGCTTGGAAAGATTAAAGGTGATCACATACATGGAAATGAATACAGTGGAGCATAGGAAGAACTCAAGGCAACAGAACTACAAGACTAAGGATAAGAATGTTTATATTCTATTGGAGGAAGCAAAAAAAAATCCTTTTGTGAAACAAGTAGAAGAAAATGATTATGGTCAGCTTCTAAGCAAGAATAAGCACCGCGTCTGATTTGATCTATGGGGTGAGGGAATAGTTAGGAAAGTCGTTTTATCCATGTAGAATGGAGCTCATCAAATGAAAAACTCCAGTTTTCTCTCTCTTTTATTTCTTAACAATTAATTGCAGGAGAGCATGCATATATTTCCATTCATCTTAACTGTTTATAAGATATTCTGGCAGTGAAATGACATGGTTGTCATGGAAGCAACTGAGAATCAGGAATCAGAACTCAGGAGAGTATATGCCGTTGACCATGCTCATTTTTGCAATATGAAAGAGTGTAGGTATATATTTTTTCTTTATAATAAATAACTTGTGAGGGAACATAACTATGAACTACCAATTCATTAAGCAAGTACATCCTATATGTGTCTAAATGCAGGCATTTATGTGTATGTATGTAATATTTCTATATCTTTCATATATTTATATAAATTATTTATGTATATTTTTATGTGACAAAAATATATCTTACCTATATTTATGCATTTTAGGTATAGGTCATTCTTATTACCTCCTCGCCTTGACTGATTTTAGAATGACTCTTCTACCCTGGATATTGAGACTCAAGTTTCCTTTTTATTCTACTTTGTTTCCTGAGTAGGTAAAATGTCTCAACAAGTTTCCAATTTCCTTGAGGAAATGAGAAAATTCTGAAAATTAATATTCAAGCAAACAAATAAGAATATATATAAGGAGCAATTGGGCTCCCACAGGTTCTGTATCTGCTTTTCTATGTTCTAGTTGTATATTCATGTTTTCAAATTTAAATATTTGAATAGACTATCTTTAAAAGTATCATCTTAAGTTTTTCTATCTAGAAGCTTTATTTCAGTTCAAGTTATCAAAGAACAGGTATGTTCCTGTAAAAATATTGTACTAGGTACACTGGAAGGCACAAAATTATTAAGATATCCTGGCAACCTTTAGAGAGCTACTACATGGTAGAATCAAAGAAAAACTGTTGTTTTGTACATTATAAGGAATGTACAAAGAAGTGTATTCTTTGCTCTCAGGGAAGAATTCACATTGTAGGACATTTGAGCTGCTGTTAAAAAATGTATAGGATATAATTAAAGATACACAAAGTGGGCTCAAAGTCCTCTGGATGTGGTGTTGTCTCACAGACCTTTGAAACCCTTGATCTTAAACTAAGGCAAAACCCTAAGGCTGAAATGTAAATATGGAAGTTATCAGAAAAGTGGTACTATATGAAGCCTTATATACCCATTGAGAGAAATCAGAGAAAAGAAAATATAGAAAAGCATCAAAAATGTGCAGAACAAGAACAACAACAACAACAAAAAAGTGCAAAGAAAACTAAGAAACTATCACAATAGATAATAAAAGAAGTGCAATGTCAGGAAAAGGAGAGGATCAATTTCAAAAGAAAAATCACTCAGTGGATGAATGAGAACCAAAAGGAGGATATAGGTGAAAATCATTATCTTCCTGGAGAGGGGATTTTGCTTGTGAGTTATGAGAACATAGGACAGGACTAGTGAATAAATATAAAATTTTAAGGCAAATGAGAGAGATGTTGAAAAGTTCTATGTTGTTCTTATTGTTAACCGTTTTTCTGAATGGTCCTCACAGGGTCTTCTTAACTTTCCACTTTCTCTTGCTGCTCCTTAAACTGGATGCCTCGCTCTATTCTTTCCTCATTTAGATAAAATCCCAGCCAGGTGCCATAGTCTTTTTTTTTTTTTTTTTTTTTGGTCTCTTTACTTCCTGAGATCAGATTTATTTTAGTAATTGAATATTCTCAACCAATATTTAATCTCAAATGCAGTTCCTTTTAGGATGGTCTCTCCTCCCTCAGCTCGGCTTACTTTATTTAGGTTTATGTACTTGCAGTGAGGGAAGGATGCATGAATTCATTTTTCTCTTTCCTTTATTCACTTCATCTCCCACTCCCTAATTTTTTTTACTCTTTAAGGATATTATTAGGTAGAGAGTAGACCAAGAAAAACGTTGCCTCATGGATGGGACTGGAATAGTTTTCATCTGCTGCCATTGTCCTGTTGAGATAGGTATGCAATTTGGGACTTTGTGTCTCTTGAAAATCTCTGGTTGAGTTTCTCAAAGGTTCTTTCTCTGACCAGCACAGATCACAACTTCTACAGTATGAGAAAGGATAAGAGCCTGGCCAATTGCTCTCAGTTGCACCTTTCTCCTCTGATCTTCTGGTGGTCCATGCCCTGCTGAGTCACCTCATCCTACCATGTAGTTCTAAAGTGTTCCCAGGCCAATGCTTTACATTGAGAGTTGTGTAATACCTCAGGAAAAGTCTGTCTTCTCCACCAAGGTATGGAGGAACCGTTTCTTCTAGATGAAGCCTCTTCTTACTCCTCTCATTTGAAAAGCAGGTCACAAAAGAGACTCGAGGTTTGCCTTTGAACTTTTCCCAGCAAGAATCATGCCAAACTTCAGATTCCCTAAGTCAGAGAACAGCTACTAAGGTAACTTTGGGGATCCTTCTGGAAAAGTTTTTATTTTTATAAGATGAGAAATAAGGAGAGGATGACACAATATTTCAACTATTTTTCCCAGTGAAGTTTCCTCATGGCCTTTTAAACCTTTATCTCTTATGTGTTCACAAATTAGCGATGGGCCTATGTAGCAGAATTAGCTGTGAGCCGTTCCTTTGCAAGTCCTTTGTAGCTAGTTTTGCATCTCTCTTTACAGTGGGGGAGGATTTGGCAACTACAACATTATTTTCAGCCAAGGACCTATGGAGAAAATTCAAGATAACAGGAAGAGCTGAATTTAACATCCTGGTACATTAGTAAAACGGAATATTAGATCTTTATTGAGACTGAATGAGGGCATTTGGGGATTTTTTTGTGGTTATTAAAAGAGAAGAAGGGACTCTAATAAGTGGGGCAGGTAACTAATTAGCAATGAGGAGAAGAATTGATGAACGACAATTGTGAGACATGATAACATCAATATGAACTACAAGCTATCAATACAGTTATGGGAATGTTCTCATCAAATCCAGTAATAAGTTCAGTATTTTTACCCAGTGATAATGATCTGCAATATGTTTTCAGTATAGATGGTCATATTTAAAGAAATACAAGGGGGAAAAAAACAGTGTAGGTAGAAAGGGAATAACAACAACATGTTTAGCTTTAAGTGAAGTAACTTTCCCTGATGCCTTATAGCTCTAGGTGTGGAGTTTGAACTTGGATCTGCCCACAGAGTCAGCACACGGGTGTAGGAGAAGAGTAAAGTAGGTTTGGAGATGAATGACTCTAGATCTGAATGAAGAGTTGGGGTTCCTGTGAAGTGGACTGATGGGAGTTTGTACATCAAGAGCAGAAGTTCAAGGCTACTGTCAGAGTATCAGTGAAGTTCAGATGTGGTTGGGCAAATGGGCTGCCCAACGAGAGTCGAGCTGAATGCCATTAGAGTAGAGGCACATCCATAGAGACAGACGGTTTGTTGTTTACTTCATCTTTTTGAATGTTGTATCCATCAAAGTGGGAGCGGAATGATGGAGTACCAAATAGGGAATCTGTAATTTCAGAAATGAAAATGTCAAAGAATTTAGGGGAAATGCTGTGGAGCTGTATAAAAATTGTTATCCCAAATGGGAAAAAAAGAGTTAAATCATATGGGCTTCATAAAGAACCAGAATTATTAGATTAAAAGAATGAGAAATAATTATGAAGAGACAATAGAAGGAAATAGAAATCGAAGGCCAACTTCTAACTCCTGGGAGTGAGAAAATGAGCCACCTCTCATGGAAACTGAGCAGGATGTGTGTTTTTCAAGGAAAGTTGGGAGAGGACCACATCTCCACATTCTGTGTTCCCAGAGTGGCCTTTCTTCGTCAACCAATGTCAAGTAACTCCTTTCTTCAGTCATTCTCAGTCATATCGACCCCTTTATTTTCTTCATGGTGTTTATTTTTACATAAAGCTACTCATGTTTGTTTTTTAATACTTTACCCATCACTGACACATGAATGCTATGAGAATTAGGAGCTTTGCTTTGCTGATCCACATAGTCCCATCATGGAGAACAATCTGGCTCATAACAAGTGCTCAGTAAAGATGTTCCAAATGAATACGAGAGTTGGATTCAACATTGGAGGACAGTCTCGAGAATCTAACTATTCAGGCTTTCTAACAGTATGTCGGAGTATCAAAGAGCAGAAATAGGGAAAATGGTTCACATAATTGAAGAAGAATAAACCTGAACTAAATTCAGAAAGTGTCCAGCAACATATAAAATATACTAATCAGAGATGTTTGACCTTTCTTTGTAAATGGTGATACCCTGAGTGATGGGAGTGTAGAGGTAGGAAGCATCAGGCTGCTGGATCAAGGTTCATATTGGAAGATAACTATGCTAGAAAATTCTATTGCTACAAGGAGTACAGACTTCATGTTTGGGAGGTGTGTGAGTCTTGCATGAACTGTGGTTCCTTTAGCAACTGTAACTCCACCCAATTTCCTTTGTTTGTGGCTGCTGAAGAAGGCTGGTAGAACACACTCAGTTTCTTCCTATTCCCATTCTTCTTATATTTTTGAAATCATAAATCACTCCTTGCAGCAGGAAACAGCACACTGTCTTTTTTCCATGTAAAAAGGAGTGTTAATGTAATTCCTTAAATAATTTTTATTAATGTTTTTAATTTGTTTTAATTAGTTATACATGGCAGTAGAATACATTTGTGCACTTTGATATATCATACATACAAATGGGATATAATTTCTCATTTTTCTAAGTGTATATGTTACAGAATCATATTGGTCATGCAGTTACATATATACATACAGTAATAATGTCTGTGTCATTCTACTATATTTTCTATCCCCGTTCCCCTTCCTTCAATTCTCTATACCTAATCTAAGGTAATGCTATTCTTCTCTAGTGCCCCCTGTCTTATTGAATTAGCATCCGCATATTAGAGAAAACATCTGGTCTCTGTTTTTTGGGGATTGGCTTATTTCACTTAGCATGATACTCTTAAACTCCATTCATTTACTGGTAAATTCCATAGTTTCTCTCTTCTTTAAAGCTGAGTAATATTCCACTAAGTATAGATACCACATTTTCTTTATCCATTCATCTATTGTAGGACACCTAGTTGGTTCCATAGTTTAGCTATTGTGAATTGAACTGTTATAAACATTGATGTAGCTTCATTACTATAGAATACTGATTTTATGTCCTTTGAATATAAAGTGACAAGTGGGATAGCTATGTCAAATGGTGGTTCCATTCCAAGTTTTCTGAGGAAACTGCATACTGCTTTTCATAGTGGATGCAACAATTTGCAGTCCCACCAACAATATATGAGTGTACTTTTTCCCTCACATCCTTGCCAACATTTATTTTTGCCTGTATTCTTGATGATTGCCATCCTGATTGGAGTGAGATGAAATCTTACAGTAGTTTTTGATTTGCATTTTTCTAATTGCTACAGATGTTGAACACTTTTTCATATATTTGTTGATTGATTTTATTTCTTCTTCTGTGAAGTGTCTGTTCAGTTCCTTAGCCCACTTTTTGTTTGGGTTATTTATTTCTTTATTTATTTGTGTTCGATTTTTTAGTTCTTTATATATCCTTGAGATTAATGCTTTATCAGAGGTGCATGTAGTAGAGATTTTTCTCCAAGTCTCTAGGCTCTCTCCTCATGTTTTATTTGCTGAGATTCTTCATAGGAATAGAAAAAGCAACCATGAAATTTATTTGGAAAAATAAGAGACCCAGAATAGCTAAAGCAATCATTAGAAGAAAAGTGAAGCAGGAGGCATCACAATACCAGACCTTAAACTATACTACAGTGATATAGTAACAAAAACAGCATGTTATTAAGCACCAAAATATACTTGTAGACCAATGGTACAGAATAGAGGACACAGAGACAAAAACAATATAAATATGGTTATGTCATACTAGACAAAGGTGCCAAAAATATTCACTGGAGAAAAGGTAATTCAACAAATGGTACTGGCAAAATTGGAAATCCATATGTAGCAAAATGAAATTAAACCTCTCTCTCTCTCATTCTACATAAAACTGAACTCAAAGTGGAGCAAAGACAGAGGCACTAGAACAGAGACCCTCTGCCTAATAGAAGAAAAAGTAGGCCCAAATCTTCACCATGTCAGCCTAGGATCTGACTTCCTTAACAAGACTCCTAAAGTGCAAGAAGTAAAATCAAGAATCAACAAATGGGATGGATTCCAATTAAAATTTTGTTTCTCAGTAAATAATTTTTATTCAACCCATTAAATCCCAAGCTTCTAATTCTATGAATACTTTAATGAAAGTTACACAGGTGTATGAGACAGGAAAATATAATAGACAGGAAATCATAATCTAGATCTAGATTCTTATCTATACACCTATCTATCTACATGATATATAGATATATATTCAAACATTGTAATCTTTTACCTATTACTTTCGTTAAAAGAGTGAAACTCTGAAAACACAATACCTAATTCACAGTGAATACAAGTGTGCATATAGGATGATGAGACATAAAGGTTAAGATGAGAAAACTACTAAGAGAGAAGACTATTAGAGCCCACAAAATCATTTCATTAGTTGGCAAGGTTTTAAATGGGAGAGAAGAAAGAGAAAAGGGGTGATTCAGTGTGTGATCAACTGACAGTGTTAACTTTCAGACTCTACCCACTTTTCTTTGGGTTCTACACTGCCTAGAATGGGTGCTTGACCTTTGGTGTCCAAGGAGTGAAGTGGTCTGATGACGCACATAGAACTTTCCTCAATTGTTCTTGTGATAGTTTAAAAGGTAAAGCAAAAGGACAAGATCCTAGAGTTTGTAGTTGAAGCTTATTTGACCTGCACTGACTGATGTAAAGAAAATCATCCAAATGCCTTAAAAAAAAAAGAAAAAAGAAAAAAAAAAGAATTGATTCTCTAAATTCAGACCAAATAGTTTGCAATGGTTGTTTATCCTGATACATTAGGGCTCATTAGATAAAACACAGAAACTGCCAGGGAGGATTAGTGGGGGTTCTTTTTGTTTGTTTGTTTACATTTGCTTATTGGGATTTATACATTCAGCCTCGGTTAGAAGGATGGTGGTAGCGGTGACTGATCTAAAAAGAAATTAATTAAAATAGAGGAAAACGAGGGATTTGGTAAATGATCCAGATTAAAACTTTAAACAAACACGGAAGAAATTCAGAGAACAAACAAAACATTTTTAAAACAGGGTCAGGCAGGAAGTCTCATTACATCCACAGCCTCTTTACAGGACCCTGGAAAGGAACTCTTTACAAAGCCCCAGGGCACCGAGGCCCCGCCCCCGTGTGCCTGTGACATCAGAGACTGTGCTTCAGTGACCTGGTGCTGTACTCTGCAGGTAGATTGCTGGCTTCATAACCCAGTCAGATTACTTCTTAGCAGACCTTGGGCACATTATTTTGCTTCTCTGAACTCCTGTTTTCTCATCTGTGAAATGAAGATAATAATGGAATCCATTGCATAGGGTTGTTGTGAAGATTAAATGAGAAGATTCTTAGAATAATACCTGGCCTTCCATAAATATGAATTATTTTTATCATCTCCATCACCACCGCTGCCATCATGATCATCATCATTATCATCATTTCTGGGACTTATTACAGTCCCTGAAACATGGTAGAGATTCAGTAAATATGTGAAGGCTGTGTTAATGAGGAATGAATGCTAGCTGAAATAAATATTTCTATCTCCTGTCTGTATGTAAAGTCTGCCACGAGGTGCTAAATCTGGGCTAGACACTCGGTGTCTCAGCACATTTGGTGTCATTTGGTGTTAGAAAATTAAGTTTTCTTGGTTTTCCTTATCTTCTCACTTCAGATAGATAATTTGGCCACTAAGGTATATTTCTCTATTTAGTGAATCTAAAGCTCAATCACAGCTAAAAAACAACTATGGTTTTGCATCAGGGACACAATAGGGAGTAGTAGGGATTGTGGCATCTGGGAGACCCCATTACCTCCAGCAGACCCACAATTCTGGCCCAATATTACATTTGAGAATGTGAATCCAATGTTTCCAATTCTGATTTGTCAATAAATAAATAAATAAAAACCTGGAAAATGTTTTTTACATATTGTCTCAATAATTTATCTATTTGTTGATTTGATATGTTTGTTCTGCTGTTATTGCCTTTCAATGCCTGAGCAGACTAATTGTTATCTAATTGATTGCTGGGGCCTAGTGCTGGGGCCTCAAGTGGGAGAGTAACCTATTAAAATCCTAATCTCCTATAAAACAGCCCCTAACAATGCCCTCACTAGCAGTTGTCCCCACAGAAAGGCTGGATGGGGTGGATGGATGGGTGGGATAAAAGTCTAGAAGAGGTGAGGTTAAAGGAGGGGCAGGAGGGAGCCAGAGGCAAGCTGACCTACTCCACACTTTCAGCTCAAACTGGTCATAATACAGAGAACTAGAGGAAATCAGAGTTGGTTTGAGCAATGATGATGGGTAGTCCAGTGTGGCTGAACCCTCTACCCAATATAGCATACAGCAGAGCCCAGTGCAGTTTAGATGACATGCAGCAGTGCATAGCATACCATAGCAGAATATTTCTGGAAGTATTGCCTTGCAAACAGAGAACCCCAGGCTCTACCCTTGCTCCCCTACTGACTGATTAGTTGATGAGGGCTCATCTGTAAACATGTGATAACGGCACCTAGTCCCTAAGTGGTTGAAAATGAAAGAAAAAAAAAAAAACTTTTTCTAGCAGTCAGCTTTACTGTGCCTATCTTAAAGTAAGGGCTCCTAAACAGCAGACTTACAGAATCTTTCTTTCCTTCAAGCATTTTATAATCTAGTTATAGACAAAAGATATGTCATATAAAAATTTAAGTAGAAAATCCACTACTTCCTAAATCTGGAATATCATAATAAAGATTCAATGACTGATAATATAAATGATGGTAAAAAGGGACATTGATGAGAGTTGTTTTGTGGCATGTAAAAGATATATACATGTGTATGTGTATAAAAATGGACACATATATGGAACACACAGAAGGTATGTAGTGGTATGTCATACATATAGTAAGATATACATGCTCATGTAACCACCACTAATGAAGATACAGAATGGTTCCACCAAACTAGTTATTTTTTTTTAAACTTTAACATCTATGTCTCCTGCTGGTAAAGAGAGGAGCAGAGTGTACCCAGGTGTGCTTCTGATTGGCTTTGTCTTATGACCAATGATGGTTAACACTTTCACATTCTCATTGACTATTTAGATAGTCCCTTGTTATTCTCTTTCTCTTCTTTTTAAAATACTGGTTGTGTATTGTTTTCTTTTTCATTATGAATATGCTTCTTTATATTTTAGATAGAATTGAGAATACCTTCTGTCAGTTGATGGTTTACCTTTTTGGTCTTGTTATAGTACATTGATAAACAGAAATTCTTAATTTTACTTGATTCTAATTCATCTAAATTTTCTTTGATGACTCATGTTTTTTATGAACTTGAGAAATCTTTGCTAACCAAAGTAGACTAGATGATATTTTTATTTTTTGAGATGTCTTTTTGAAAATACCAAGGATTAGAGGCATGTCAAAAGTTTGCATGAGCTTATTATTTTCATCAAAAGATTTTCCTAAAGCATATCAGATCTTATCAAATTATTCACAAGTCTTTAATCCAAATTTGAGCATTTCCAATTAGTAAACAAACAGCTCTAAATCTTTGGGCTAGATAGCCCAGAAACTCCAGACCATCTGAGAAGCATGTGTCTTGCCTGTGGCCCATGACCCATGGCTGAGATACTCTCTGAAGCAAAGAGAAACAATTCCAGCTGTAGGATGAGAATAAGGGCTTCGGCACTTTTAAATTTGTTGAATAAACTCATCTATCACACAATTAAATTTGGCCCAAAATAACTATATGAGACATTATTGAGAATCTGTTCTTTTATTCCACTGTCCCAAGTTTTCTAAATATTTCATGAAGGGCTTCTGTGATCAAGAGTGTTCTGCCTTGTTTTAATTACTTTCATCAGAGCAAAATTAATAGTTCTATTGTTAATTCAGGAATGACTTCTTTTTAACTTATGAAGAAGAACACCAAGGGGCAAAAATTTCCCTGATATATAGGAGTCAAAAATAGATTGGTTAATAAATAATTATGCATTACCTTATTTGAAGATATTACCTATTTTCCCTATTATGGTTTGGATATAAAGTGTCCCCCAAAGCTCCAGTATTAACCTTCAGGAACATTCAGGAGGTGAAGTGAATGGATTGTGAGAGCTACAACCGGATCAGTCCATCCCAGTTCAAATGGACTAACTGGGTGGTCACTGTAAGCAGGTGGAAGGGTTCATCTTCCCTATGACCCTTTCCCTTCTCTCATACTCTCTGACTCCTGGCAGCTAAGAATGAATTAGCTCTTCACCATGATGTTTGGCCTCAAGTTAGGCCCTTGAAACCATGAACTGTCCCTCCTCTATATGGTTCTTGTCATTTATTTTGGTCACAGCAATGAAAAGCTAATATCCTTCCTTATAGTTTAACTTTCAATGTTAATGGAGAAGTGGGATTCAGATCATTGTATTAGTGTGGTAGTTCTGCCATAATAAATCAGCAGAAACTGAGGATTCTTGCACAATAGAAATTTATTCTCTCACAGTTTGGGAGGTTGAAAGTTCAAGATGAAGGCAGGCATGATTTCCTCTGAAACTTGTCCTTGAATTACAGAATAGACACCTTCTGGGGTTATCTTCAGATGGCTTTTCCTCTGTGCTAATGCGTGTCTGTCATCTTTTGTATCCACCTTTCCTCTTCTTATAAAGACACTATCTTGTATTGGATGAGGATCCACACTAACATTCTCATTTTTAACTTAATCACATCTTTAAATACCCTTTCTTTAAGTGCAGCCCCATTCTGATGTAATAGGAGTTGGAGTTTCAAAAAAAAGATTCTTTGTGCTGGGAGAGGGGCACACCTCAGCCCATCATAGTCACTGCTGTGTCTCAGTGAAGTGTAGAGAGAAATGTCATATCGGAAGCCAGAGGACGGCTTTGTGCATGTGCAATTGTTGTAGAACTCAGGGTCCAAGGAGTGACGTAGACGTGGAAATCTCACAAAGCAGCTTTACCCAGGTATGTGAATGAGTGAAGCAGATCAGAGACATGCAGAGGTGATACCATTTAGGGGGACAAACACACTAAGCCAAGATAGGGACCCTGGAGGAAGAATTTCTGATTGAGAAAACGTGAGAGCTGGTTTTTAAAGGTAATGAAGGTCATGGAGTTTTTGGAGGATGGAAGATGTTATCTCAGAGAAGAAAATTAAGCAAGACCAAGGCTGCCAGTCAGATATAAATGGGTGAGGTGTATTTGTCTTTTTTCTTTTAGACCTGTTTCTAAATCTCACTTTGATGGGTAATCCTGCCATCCATATGATAAAACATTATGAAAGCAGTTGTAACTAAATTGTTATGAAACATAAACTCTGTTTCCTGAAGGGAAAAGCATATCCCTTCCCTATATAGAGCAAGAGTCAAGATCTGCAGGTTTGTCTCCAGATATGTCCAATGTCTCCAAATCCTAGATCTCAGATATCTTGTGGAAAACTGTAAGTCTCTGTGGACATGCCAGACCAATCGTCTAATAGAGGAATTCATTTCCAAGATCTATGGAAGAAAAACCTGGAAACCTAGCCAGTTCCCTGCTAGCATGGTGCAGAACCCACATTCCACAATTTGGTCTCCTGTCTGCAGGGGTGCCACACCAAGGAGCTATTTCACATATCCAAGCTAAAGAAGGTTCGAGAATTGCTCGTCTACAGAGTCATAGACCCAAACTATCTCAGGCTATTTTTAGTTCATTGAAAATGGAAGTTTCTTATTTAAAATCAAAATTGAACAAGGCTTTTTATTTTTTTCTACCTAAAACTATTCACATTATTTAAAATAAATCAAACAATACAACAGAATGTAAAGGAGAAAACAAAAATCACCTTAAAATATCCTACCATGAATTTTTGGTCTGTGATTAGGTATTTATAAAATTTGCCTTAACTGAGATCATACCACACCTGATTATTTGCAACCTCCTTTTGTCAGTTAATATGTAAATGACATCATTTTGTCTCCTCATATTAAATCAAACTCATTAATTTAATGGCTGTATCGTATTCATTTGTGCATATAAACCATCATATCTTTTTAAAATACTGATTCCTCTTTGAAGGCCCTCGAAATTATTTTCACCATCTTTCCTATCATAAGCAGGATATTTGTTAATGAATGTTCCTGTGCACCTATTATATTCTTTGCATAAATTCCTAGAATCTTGATATAATCTTAAAATGGCTGTTTGTGGATACAAAATTTTCTCAAATATGCCAGCAGACTCCTGAATCAGTTGTTAAGATTTATGGCTTAACTTGGGGTGTTTTTCCCTATCATCTGCAAAGATGGTGCAGTGCAACCCACATCCTCAGCCCCTCGAGGATGGAAGGAGGGAGCCTCTGTTGCTATTTGAGTATCTATGCTCAAGTTGCCAAGGATGTACTCAAGGATGGGAGGATAGAATTCTTATGCTACATATTGAAATGCAAAAGCACTGGTGCTGGTTTTTGCCTGGGTCTTAAAAGGAGAGAACATCGAAAAAGTGTGGAAGGGAGGGAAACCTGGAAGGAGGATGGGCACAATAATTGTTGTTGGTGTTTGGGGGAAAAGAAAAGGGAAGTAGTGATGAAGATAGTTTGACACCATATCTTTGCCTCTTTACTTCTGCAGACATGGTTTTCTTCACTCCTCATTCTCATCTAAGCAGCATCTATGAAATATCTTTTAATTCTTCATACAGAGCAAACCCATCTATATCTCTGCTTATGTTCTTTCCTGCCGTGTGCCTGCAGACTCCCATTCCTGTTGGTCCTCTCACCCTAGAGCATACAGCTTTGAGTTGACCAAGAAATGCCCACTCAGGAGCTCATCTTATGGTCAAATTGGGAGGGCAATCTCACTGAGAAGCCTATCAGAATCACTTGGAGTGACTTTAATGCCTCTTCTCCTCCATCCATTCTTCCTCTAACATTGGATCCTATATTTTAAAATTTGTTTTAAATTTGTTTCTTTTAACTGTCTGTTTCCCTCCATCCAAGGATGGCATCCTTGAGTGTGACTGTGTCTGTCTAATTCAATCCTGGCAGACTGTGAGCATGAATGAATGCTTTAATGACTGGAAATTCCAAAAGGGATCTGCTGGAACAGGTCTTTATACAAGCAGATAGTTGGGACTGAGGATGAATAGTCTCTATTATGGAGGGGCTTGCAGGCAGGCAATATGATAGTTAAAATAATTTTGCATCAAAATCTAAATCTAGAGGTAGCTACAGAAACAATCTAGAATGAGAAATTCCAAGGGATCTCTATGCCTGAATAAAGGTGAAAATAATAATCTTTTCTTGAAAAATCAGTGAGGGCCAATGGCAAGCTTCATGTTGGATATGTAGGGATGGGATTACTTTAAACAACTGATTTGTTGGGAAAGTACCAACTTCTTCAGGAAGTTGAGAGGAGTGAAAATAAAAAGAAAACCGTAAAAAAGACAGGATTATGTCTTTGGCTGTGATCCATGTACAAGAACCTTTTCCAAAACAATGCTTTGTGGAAAACAATTTCAGATTATAATAACAGATGTGCCCAAAGACATCTGAATTTGAGAAACACTGCCTAAAAAAATCTGCTTGTTGAGGATTTATAACACACAATAACATATTAGGCTTTATACAGCCTCCCAGAATAAAGAACATTGTTTAGCTTCTTTTAATGTCATTTTTCCCAAACTCCATGTGACACAAATATACATTTTTAAATTTTTATTCTGTGTCTGGGGATTGAAATGAGTGGTATTCTACCACTGAGTTACATCTCCAGCTCAGGGTCTTATTAAGTTGCCCTGGTAGGTCTCAAAATCTAAAACTCCAGCTCCAAAAACACATTTATAAAAGCACACTGGTTATGACTTAGATCTTAAATTTCCTCAAAGTCTCACATGCAAAATGGTTGGTCACCATCCTGTGGCCTTTTGGGAAATGGTAAGGCTTTAAAAGGCCTCCTGGAAGGAGGTCATGGGGGTGGGGGTGGAGTGCACTTGAAGGGATTTGGTACCTGTCACTGGTCCCTTCCTCTAACTCTTTCACTTCCTGACCATCATGAAGCTACTGGTCTCATCTCCTAGGGGCTCCCTGCCATGATGTCTACCCCGCCACAAGCCCCCCACCACAAGGCCAGAGACTTCTGAAACTGTGGGCCACAATAAATTTTCCCTGTTTTTAAGTTGATTGCCTCAGGTTTTCTGTCCCAGTTATGGAAAGCTAACATAATACTATTTATTTGTTGCAGAAGGACAGTGTGAAACATTGTCTTAAGTCAGAGAATCTCCATGATTATTCAGGACTAATGTATTTGGTAACATTAGCCACTGCTTCAGAGGGCTATTATAGTCTGTGTGCTTTGATTATAATTAAGCTTCTTATTTTAAATTATTTAAAATATATCCCAGACTCACCAGTTTAAGACAAATCTGTGGAGACAAAAAGTCTTCAGCTAAATTGTACTAATGATAAAAATGTGTTTATTATTCGTGGGTACACACAAGACACAAAAACATTCAGAAGAGGTGCCACTAGACTACTTTAAAAAATGATGTAGAAATCATTTTCGATTGGCATACTGTTTGTAAACAGCTAGAAGATTTCTGGTAGTTTTTTTTAAGTACCTCAAATGTGTTTTCCTAAGGAGGATAAATATCCCCAGTGAACTTCTACTTATCCTCCTAATTTGCTCATCTCTAAAATTCTATAAGTCAATGAATTTCAAATTGGCAGAGTTTGAATTAATGTGATTTAGATCATAGATCAAAGACTTTGCATTTTAAATGAAAACACATTTCCTATTGTGCTGCTAGGGCAGAGTTTTGTGAAGTTGTAAAGCACCTTTCATATGAGTGAGCCCCTCTAAGAATTACCTATTCCATTCATTTTCAGACTTTGCTGAGAAACAATTTTTGCTGCTGTAAAGTTTTCCATGTGTAAAAAAAAAAAACAGAATATATAATAGCAGAAAAAGGGAGAGTGTTCTGACGTGGAGGTAATCGCAGCTAAGCAATGGTCCAAAGCTAGGATGTCCCACAATTTTAAAATTCACTACAAATATATCTGAAACTTCAGAACTAATGCGTATGTGAAGACTACACAACATGCTGCATTGCCACGAAAGCACATACAACATGGGGTTCAATCAGAGCACTGCTCCTTCCTGACTCTCACCCTGGACAAGTTACTGTCTGTGCAGTTCATAAAGTAGCAACCTCCTCCTTTGGGTTTTGGTGACAGTTAAAAGAGTTAATACATAGGAAGCACTTCAGTATAGAGAAAATGCTCAATAAATGTTATTTACTACTTTCATAAGACTATTATAAGCTTCTAGACAATAAGGTCTGGTCCTTTACTTTTTTAGCCCTGTTTTTGGCTGTTATCAGAAGACAATTGCTTTAATTACATTTGAATTTCAGAGCTCTATGATGTATTTTGCTTGCTTTGGTATTATTCACTTTTCATTTACTGTTTTTAGTTAATTTATTAATAATAATTGATTTGATGGTACTTATTTGCTTATAATATCCCTAAAATCTATTTTCTTTTTTTTAAATCAATTTTCTAGACAATAGAAAAAGTCCATTCATCTTCTCTTCCCTTATCTCCTCATATCATAAATGTATCTCTTTTAGCTCAAAAATTATCCTGTTGAAAGATATTATTATTATTTTTAATAATTATTTTCTGAGTGGACAATGTTGTCTTGTTCTCCAATCAGATAGTTTAGTTAGACTCTCCATCCCTTTTAGAGAGTCTAACTCTCTCCACCACTTCTTGTTTATGTTATCTTTTGTTTTTCTGAGAGAAAGCAAGAAGGCTTTTTGTCTCCTCGGTGGAAATGTTCTACAGAGTGAAGAGTGAGGACAAATAAGTGGATTTCACACAAACCCACCTGGCTTGAGTCACCTGCTCTTTCCCTTATGAGCTCCACTGGATTTTGGGCAAATTATGCCCCTAGACCCTCAGCTTCCTCACAGTATGATGTGCATGCTACTGCTGATCTTGCAGAGCAGAGAAGATAGGAAAACACACGTCAAGTATCCAGAGTGTTAAGCTAGATCGTTGTCATTTCTCTTTCACTGTAACGAATGACCATACAGCTAGCAAACAAAATACTACTGTTTATTTCAACACTTAATATTTGGTAAAACAGAAATAGGCTTGATCATGGCATAGGATTTGGAGCTGGCTCACTTCAGCCGTCTTTTCTCATTTCAGTTGACTCATCCTTATTCCACTGGTTTTTCTGCATATCAAATAAATCACATTAGCTTTGAGTTTTTAAGCATCCCATTTTAAAGATCCCAGGCAATGATAGTTTCCCTGTTGGGCAGCTTTCCACATTTCAAGAAAAGATATTTTGGAAGAGTATAAAGAGTCTAAGGCATTCTCCAAATTCCTAGTCTAATTTCAGCTCCCACTAGTATTACACATGAAGCGTGATGCAGTATAAATAAACAAGCGCACTAATGTATGTGTGTATCATGTGTCTATGTGTCTATGTTTATCCTGCCCAAGCAAATTCTTTTTAAAAAATTATTTTTTATTTATTATAATTAGATATATATGACAGTGGAATGAATTTCTTTTCTCTGGTTGTATACAATGTGGCATTGCTCCATATGTGCTGTCAGTCATACATGTACCTAGGGTAATGGTGTCTATCTCATTCCACTATCTTCCTTGCCTCTCCCCCCTCCCTCCCCTTTGCCCAATCACAGTTCCTCCATTTTTCCCATCTCTTCCCATTATGGATCAGCATCCATCTCCTTATCAGATAGAACACTTGGCCTTTGGTTTTTTTGGGGGGGGTATTGGCTTACTTCATTTAGCATGATATTATCCAACTCCATCCATTTACCTTCAAAAGCCATAATTTTATTCTCTTTTAATGCTGAGTAATATTCCATTGTGTATATATATCACAGTTTCTTTATCCATTCATCTACTGAACAGCATCTAGGTTGATTTAGCTATTGTGAATTGAGCTGCTATAAACATTGATGTTCCTATCCAAGTAAATTCTAACAAAAAGGCTGGGTGGTGCTGTTCTTGGTTTCATTTCACCTTGGCCACATACTAGCTTTGTAGCTATGGACAAGAATATTGGTCTCTTTGATGATCAGATATTTCATGGAAATATTAGCATCTATTCTATGAGGTAGTTATAAAGAATGAGTCAGGTAACATCCTTGCCATATAGCAGCAACTCTCCTTTTGCTGGTATAGTCATGCACTGCATAACAGCTCTTTGGTTATGCAGTGCATGACTATATGGACCACATTTATGGACCACATATATGACAGCCTAGGTGGATACCAGCTAGGCCATCCACAGGTATATGCTTTGTGTGAGTGTGACACTATGGTATTCACACAGGACCAAATTTCCTAATAGCACATTTCTCAAGACAGATCCCTGTTGTTAAGCAACATGTGACTATGTTTCTCCTCCCACAGTACCTCACTCTGTGTCAGAGAGAGTAAAAAAAAGGATGACTAAGAAATAACCCCTGTCCTCTCTGAGATTCCAATCTAGCAGCTGTTGGGACTGTTCAAGATCAAGGAACTGGGAGCAAGAGTAACAGATGTTTCAACTGGGGCTTACCTACGTGCTCATTTTAGACATCAACAGTTTGGACACGTAAATCAATTTGTTTGGTAATTCTTAGAACTACAGTCTCCTCTTTGAATTTAGGTGAGTTGATTAAACCCTCTCAGCTTTTATTTTTTCACCTATACAATAAAATAACTATAGGAATAATTAAAATATGTTAATCTCTGCTCTGTTAAAAAAAAAAGGAAGGCATATATATTAGTCAGTTTTCTGTTACTGTGACATGTATCTGAAATAACCAACTTAAAAATAGAAAAAAAGATTTAAAGTTTCCACCCCATTGCAATAATACCCAGCTGAGGACTAATCCTCTGACGCATGGGCTTTTGGAAAACAAATCCTCTAATGCATGGTCCTTTGCTAATTCATAGCCACATACCTTGTATATTTATATGAAAATTTTAAAGATTTCTGGGTTATTATTACTTAATATTGATTCTGCATCAGAACCAATGGTACACTTCAAACATATTTTAGGAAAAAAATTCTTCCAGTTATTAATAGTTCCAGGAGAGCGCATAAGAACGTTAAACCAGCATAGACAGGAGTTATTACAGGCCATCTTTTTCAAGCACTGGGACACTGGGTTCTCACTGAGCCCAATGTTGGGGCTACTTAAGTTTATGTTAATAAGAAGGAGGATGACTCCCTCTGAACCTCAGAAGGAAGAAAAGATCATCAATTTTTCATGCTTTTCTCCAGGAGTCCTCTACTGCCACCTCTGAGTGCTCAGGACATTGTCTTGCTATAGATAACGCCACCCTTGTGGCACAGTCTGCCTAGCTGTGGTACCTTTAATCAGAACACAGCGAGATTCAGATATTTTACTCTAATTAATGTCATCTTAAAGCATGAGCTGTGATGAATAAATATAAATATCTCATGAATTTGATCATGCTATCAGCTCTGAACTCTGGCTTCCAGGAGTCAGTGGGAACTAATTGAATAATAGAAAACTCATAACTTAGCAAAACTCTTCAAATACTGCAAGTGCCCTGTAAACTATGAAGCTGGGTCACGATATGTGGTTATTCATAGAATGAAAATTGAAATAATTCTACAGTTAGTGCCCTCTGAATATCACCTGAAGGAAAGACATGATACTACTTTGGAACCTGAAGACTCATTTTGGATGTAACTCCCATGTCCCTAAAACAGACAACTTAGACCCTCACTGGGTGCTCATAAGTAATTGTTATCCACAAGAAAATCCCTAGAAGGTCACAAAGGAAAGAGACAGGACTCCTCTGTGTTCGTTTTTTTTTTTTTTTTTTTTCAAGTCTGTACAGCCATGTAACCTCAGGCAATGTCCTGGATTTCCTGTCCTTGGCCTAGAGGGATGACAGTCAGTCTACAATCACCCCTAAGGCCAAGCCTTCATCAAGCCCCATTTATATTTCTGAACCCATGTTTCAGCTTGTGAAAGCCTCTCTCTCAACTTTCCTATCTGCCAGGCTCTGGTCTCCCTAACACATGGCTTTAAGCATATTCCTCACTTGAAAGTGTCTTTCTACAAGGGTCCGAGGAGGTATGCAAAAGAAGAAGAGACCTCTACTAGGACTTTCCAGGTTTTGGTCATGTCACAAAAAATAATTTAAGGATGTATCAAGTATGAGCAGCAGAAAAAGAGACTTACTGTAAAGGGGAAAGAACCCATTAGAAAAGAGAGTGTAGGTGATTTCAGAGAGTGAGTCACCTCGTCTTGGTCTGGAGTTTTAGCATTTACAGAAGGAAGGTAGCCAAGCTAATGGGGCTGAAATAGAGGTGGAGTCAGGGCAGGGTGATTCAATTTCACGGCAGTCTTCCTTGAGTTTTCATATTACCTCGGCATGTTTTAATCATGTTGCTTTATACATTCCTATATAATTTCACATGTCTCATTAACATTTAAATCTCTTCCTAGGGGTGTGCATCTTACTATTACAATGAGGCTAGGGTCATTTTTGTGTCACAAGAGTCTTTAAGGCATATACTCCCTAAAGGAGTTGTTCTTCCATGAGCCTGGTGGTTATCTTAAAGTTCTGATGCTGATCATCAGTCAATCACTAAGCTGCAGGCAAAGGCATGTATGCAAGGATATGGGCTGGGTTCCTCACAGTTCTTAGTTCTGCATCCCAATAGTTTTTGAGACTCATTGTTCTCTCTGCATGCCTAAATTACTATCAATGACTCTTACCCGGTCAGGTTTTATGTAGATGAAAATAAGATCATAAGCAAAGATCACAGGTATGAAGCATATTGGTAATAATTATTCCATGTAGGAAAAAACAGAGTTTAATGAACTCGAATTTAAGAGATAATTAGAATACACTGACAATTCTTCCAAAAGGTCTGCTTTCCTGGTGATATGTCGGTCTCACTCTCCTCCATGATTTTGTTCCATTTCCAGATAGATTTCTCCTTGATTACACAGATGACTAGCAGGTCCTACCGTAGTCTCACCCAGAAGAATAGGAGAGTCTGTTTTCTGATGATAGTCACAAATGCCCTGAAATTATCTCTCACTGGACAGCTTTGGCCACATGTCCATCTCTGTACCAAGCAGAGTGAACAAAAGTAAAAGAATTCATTAAGAGGCTTAGTCCTAAATCACATACTCTGTTCCCCTAGTACCCCCAGAGTTGGCAAAGACAGAAAGCCCTGCACAGGTGAATCCCTTCATGATGATCAACAGCTATTGCCTGAAGTAGTGAAGTTGGTTGCCAAGGAGCTCAAACAACTGAGGTGTGTCATGTGCATCTTCTATCAACCAAACCCCTGTTTGTAGTGTTAGCACAGCTTTTAGAATATTGGGGATGTGTAAATTTGGTTGGATATGCAAACATTAAATAATGCAAAACATTTCATTTGCTATAAACTCTTTCTAAAGGAGGAAAAAAAACCCAAATACCTCTGTTTCCTTAGAAAAACGGTGCAAAAAATTGCTAAAGAAGAAAGTAGAAGTAGCCTCAGAGGATCTCTCTGTGTCTGTTCCATAAATAACTTAGAAAGAAAGAAAAAAGAAGAAGAAAAAAAATTGCAATTTAGGTGTGTGATCATTTATAAGATAAACAAATTAACCAAGGGCGTATACAACTATAAGACTATCATTTAGTATGTAATTCAGAAAAATATTTTGATAAAAATTTAATATTTAATATCTAAAGCTTTTTCCTCATTGCAGAGAGGAGTGAACAGTGTGTCTAATAGTTTAGCTAATTCTACCATTTTTGCTCATAAAGGCACAATCCTATAGAGGAGTTGTATGGGACAGGGAAGAAAAAGAAACCTTTATTGTATGTTTCTGGTGAGAGCCAATTTATTCATAGGAATGTTAGTGCCTGAGATCTGCATGTTCGTCCTCAGATGATTATCAGTCTCTCAGTAGCACACAACTCTTCACATTTTTCCCTTACATGTTATTGTATGTGGAATTAATCATATCCTAATGGTAATGCTGGTCCTTATCGATCAGATTATGATTTTTGTAGAGATCTCCTCCAAGTGAGAGTTGCCATCCTCTGTCATTTGGGGTCAGCTTTCCTACCTTCCACTGTGTAGGAGCCTATCTTGCTGGTATAACCTACATGAAGTGGACCGCACGAGGTTAGATATGAAAGTGTCCAGCATCCAGCTGGCTCTGTTTGAAGTATTGCCACTCTACTGTGGCAGGAGATGTTTTAAATCAAAGGAACAGAAAGCACCATAGAGGGAACACAACTTTTTTTTTTTTCCTCCTGGATGTTTGTATTCCTGGAGATACTGCTTGGAAGCCAGGTTTTTCCCTCCAAAATTTTGATTTCCTGACAGTGATTGAGTGGCTTTTTTTTTTCCATTATAGAGAATTGAGGGGGAAGAAGATGGTGAGTCCATGGAACACCGTCTACTAGGCTCCTCCTGCCACAGTAGCCAGCTGGAGGTGGGGAAGCAGCGAGGTTATTTATCATCTTCAGGATGAAAACAGAGCCTGGCACCAGCCACGTCCAAAACAAAGGCGTGGAACAGTAGGATGCATGAAGTGTGGGTTCTTGAGTAGAGTTTGACAAACTGGATCCCCTGGGCCAAACCTGGCCTTTCACCTGTATTTTTTGTCACCTGTATTTTGCACAGGCAATGAGCAAAAAAATAGTTTTCATATTTTTGATGTTTGAAAAAAACAGACAGAACAAAGAAACATTTCATGCAGATAAAAAATGATAAGAGATTCAAACTTGCATGTCCATGAACAAAGTTTTCTTGGTACAATCACACTCCGTCCAGGGCTGCTTTTTATCTAAAACACAAGGGTGAGTATTGTGATCTATGAATGGTACAGCCTAACTACCTGGGATTTTATAAAAATATATCTCAACTCCTGGTCTAGAGGAAAGAGGAGATGCATGAAGGAATTTGGGGTAATACTAAAGGTGTGGATGTTTTCTGTGTTATTTTTATAGTTGTAAAATTACTTGGTAGAAGTCACTTTGTTCACAAATAACTCCACGCTGTTTATATACCAATTTGAAAATCCCAGTCTGTTATGTTTTGAAATAGAAGGATTGGAAGAGATGGTGTCTAGTCTAGAACAGACACCACTTCATTTCGTTTAGCAGGGAGGGACTTCTACCTTTCTGGTGGAGAGGATGAGATAGTCTTAAAAATGGATCTTTTCCCATGTTGTTATCGTTTTCTGGCGGAAAGTGGAACTGAAGTAGTCTTCCTCCACTTCTAGGTAAAATAGGTCTGATTCTCAGATCTTAGGGCACTCTTTGATCTCCATGTCTTGGAAACTGGCTTGACACAAAGTGCTGTTGCTCTGAAACCTATAAACACAGGCAGCAGGGATGAGCTGAGGAAGTGTAGATTTGGGGCAGATGCATAACTGTCAGGTTTTAAGTGAGTAAATTGTGTTTTATTTTTTTTTCTCTATAGAAATATTTAGGTTTGAAGTGGGAAGGCCCAGATGGCCTGTCCATTAGCACCTTTGTTTTATGGTTGGCACGAGATACGTTCTAATGTGAGGGAATTAGACTACTTTATTATTTTTTTAATGATATAGGCAAATTATAGAACTATTTGTATTTGCAGTGAAGAGAAAGGTAAGCAAACAGACATTGCATGTTTCCTGTTTCAGGATGTACATTTTGATTGATTATAAATACATTCACTTTTATCCTTTTGGACATTCTCAAAGTTTATTTATAGATAAGAACATATTTTTCTCAATTTATTTTTATAGAATCATTTAATTTAGTACATGAACATGAACAAAAATTGCTTATTTTAATTTTTTGCTGTTTTTAATTTTTATGAAAGACTTGCTAATTTCTTGTTAGTTAACCTTCCTGGTCCCAAGGATTTGTACTCTAATAAGAGGGACATGAACAAGGGACTTAAAATTTTAAATGTTAAGGAAAAATGTGGATGGGTGTCTTAATTTTATCCAGAAGTTTGATAATGGTTCGTATTGCTTTATAATTTAAAATTGCAAGAAAAAGTGAAAATTCTCAATAATATAAAATTAGAAAGAATAATTGGTAAACAGTTTTATATATTAATGACCAATATATGGGAAATATTACTTAGAGTTTAGATTTATATTTTTCATAAACTTTAAGGCCCTAAATGCAAAGATGATTCGTGTCTGAGAAATATTAAGCAAGTGTGATACAGTATATGATACAACTAAATAATCACAAGTAACTAGAAGAAAAAATAGGGCTATAATAAACATCACAATATTGCCTCATAGAAAGTAAAAATATTAACCTTGTAGTCAATAGTCATGATCTCTAAATTGTGAGAATATTTTTGTATGGATTAAATATATTGATATTTTACTTTTTGAGAAATAAACAAAAATAGTAATAAAAAGGAACATTAAGTTTTAATTGTAACAGTATGAACACATGGATACTACCGAACAAATGGAAAGAATATATGCTGGATGAGTTCCATGTATGCTGCAAAATAAAATGTATGTGAAATGAGTTTTGACAATTAAATTATGATACTATAAATCAAGATTTTCTGTGTAACTCTATAAGAAAAGTTGAACATGGTATTGAACTACACAGGTACATAATTCACTTTAAATTAAACAAAGCAAAACAAAAACTTATTGTGTAAATCAGGTGTCGGCAAACAATAAAGTCCATAGACCAAATCTGGCTGGCTTGCTATTCTTGCAAATGACAGCCAGTCCCCCCTTCCTCTGTGTATTGGATATAATTGCTTTCACATTACAATACAGTTGAGTGGTCTCAATAGAGTTTTTTGGTGGTGGTGTTTTTTTGTTTTTTTGTTTTTTTTTTGTACCAGGGATTGAACTCAGGGATACTTAACCACTGAGCCACATCCCTAGCTCTTTTTTATGTTTTATTTAGAGACAGGGTATCACTAAGGTGTTTAGGGCCATGCTAAGTTGCTAGGGCTGGCCTTGAACTCACAATCCTCCTCCCTCTGCCTCCTGAGTTGCTTGGATTACAGGTGTGTACCATCACACCTGGCTCAATGGAGATCTTATGACCTGAAAAGCTGAAAATATGTACCACTTGGACCTTTACAGAAGAACTTTGCTCATATCTTGTTAAAATATCCAACTAGTTGTATTTATGTTCTACTTAAATTTGATGGGAAAGGTTTGGCTTTCTGTATTTCTATTTGTTACTCATGAATTTGGCTTAATAACATTGATTTGTATTATCTGCATTTAGTATTAATAGTTGTCACAGTCATGGGACATAATGGACATATTATTGAGAATTAACTAGGAAAAGAAATCTAGTTAAAAATGAATGAAGAATATGAAGGCAATTCACAATTTGGAAGCCACAAATAAAAACAAAAGAAAGCCTTATTGTATATCCATCACTTCGAAAAAATTAAAAGGCTGAACATCATCAAGTTTTGGAGCAGATATTGCCAATCAGGAGCCTTCTCTTTCTGTCTCACATGCGTTGAGCAATTTCTTGATGAAGTAAGCTGCAGCAACTGGTGAATTCATACTTCTTCATACTTTACATCTGAGATTTACTGCTGAGTATTTAGCCAGAAAAATAAATAAATAAATGAAATCTCTCCAAGGCCAATGAAGCACAAGCAGGAATATCCATAAACCAGAGGTGGAGAAATACACCAAAGATACTACAGGAAATCCAACTAATCAACCAAACAAACAAAAAACATAAAACACCAATTCTACCTCCCAAATACAGACAAGAAAACCCAAGCATAAATCACACTAAATAAATGCTATTGTGAGGAACTCATTGGAGATATCTAGTCTAACAGCAACCTGGAATTACATACTTTCTACTTTTTAAAAAATCAATATTTTATTAGGAGAGTTTGCCTTTTGCAAAATTCTCAGTAAGTTGAATTTTTAAATCCTATATGTATAGTCATTAATGACCAAAATTTATCATCTCCTGTGACACAATTTGGCTCTATTTTCATAAAAAAAACTTTTGAATTTAATCATCCCTACGTATCTCTTCCCACACACACACAAAAAAAATGTTATGCATTTAATAAAAGTTCTCCTATGAGAGAAAACCTAGATACATTGTCTAGTTCCCTTTCAGCTTGCCCAGTTGAAACTATTCAATCTTTCCTACCATAATTCTTTGAAAGGTAATTTAAAATATTACCTTTCAAAGGAAAAAAAGGATCCCCCCCCGCCTTTGGGAGGCTGTGATAGCACAGTAAAAAGAGTATATTCTCTCCCCCCCCCCTAAAATTTGTCTAAAAAACCTTTCCAGGCACTTCCCAAATGAGTGAATCATGGATGATCTACTCTGTTTCCATTTGACTCACCAAGTAGCTGATGAGCACAAGCACACAGGCACTCATGTGAATAGCTACACTCAGATTCACATGGACAGGGAGTGCTTTGGTCTAAGGCAGAGGTTCAGGGCCTGTGTTCCCTAGTTTCAAGGCAGTCTGCCCCCAGTGAGTGACCTTTTCACTTCCATGATTACCTTATGTGTTGGTGTTCTGGAGCAGTCCTCCTGACAGTTATGCTTGGTAAACTCTGACTTTTTCACAGAGTGTACAGCAGAACCCTCTAAGTGTGACAATTGGCCTTCTCGCATACGTTTCCAGAAACAAGGATTATTGGTTTGACACTGTTGAAAGCAAGAACTAATGTCTGTGCATGATAACTTGTGGCAGCAAATAGAATTAGGATTAGTCAAGGATTCTTAACCTTCCAAAATCTAAAGAAGCATTCTAGAGTTTTCAGGAATGATATATTTGTTAATAGGATGCACTTTGGAGATTCCAGAGGAAGATCTAATGTCTTTGGTTTTGCTATCATAAAAAGAGTAATTAAGGGAACTCAATCCACCTACAGAAGTTCACCATCTCTCTACACTACCTTTAAGATTTGTGATCAGACAATGTTTAGGGGTTCCCTGTATAGTAATGATTTATATAAAGCAGAAACAATAAAATTAGCAAAGCAAGAACAAAGGGATTATCATGCATGGCTAACAATTTGAGAAGCGGTTGCAACTTTCCATTTTATTCCATTTCCTTGTGGTTCTATTTTAACCCTGTTTCAAGAGAAGTCACATCCATGCAATTGCAAGTGTGACTTCCCTGCATTTCTAAGTGGTTCCATGGGGCATTTTGTACTTTCCTGTGTCTCGCAAACTTAAACATAGCCAACAAGGTTATCATTTCATAGCTGTTCAAATGGTGCCATTCATCTGCTGTGATGTAATTTTATATAGTCCAAACTGTAGCTGTGCATAACAATTCCATTGATATTCTGTCAAATGTCACAGGCTTTCAAGTTCAGTACCTGCACATTTATTGCATTGAAGCTAGAGATTACCTGAAAATCGTCTTGTCAGGTGTTGCTTTCCATTAGATATAAAGAAGATATGGAAGGCAAGGGAGGGGGCCCCTTCTGCTTTCATGCATATGGTAAAGAGAGTTTTCTAAACACTAGCCATGTTCCAAAATAATAATTGCAACTTACTTATTTTGGCAGCTTAGTGCCTAGCAGAATTTTGGCAATATTCTTGCATATAGGGGGAGGGGGGTGAATAAATGAATGAAATGAATGAAAATGTCTCTTGTCAGTTAGCCAAACTTTGCTTAGCAATAAATGATCTCAGAGTCCTCTATGAAGTCCAACAGAAGTGAATATCAAAAGAAGAAGCTGTGGGGGGGCACAGGGTGGAGGAAGAGAAGGAGCAGGAGAAGTTATTATTTCTGGCAGTATATCAGAGAGCTTAGAACAATGTTTGGTGTCATATAGATTAGAGTTTTGAATTCTGACCATGCAATTTTCTTCTAATTTGACTTGAGATAATAAAAACAACTCTTACTATACTATTATTTTGTGACAGGAACTATTGAAGAGATTTTCTCATGTAAATATTTAATCCTCACAACAACTTTATGATATGTATGTTCTTACTATAGGAATGCTGGTATTGACATTATTATCTCCATTTTGCAAACAATGAATAGAGAGCATAAATAACTTGCTCAGTTAATTAGTTCTGAGTTCCATTTTACAAACATAGAAATGATATAATTATACTGCCCCTATAGGCTTTGTGTAAAGGTTATATCAGGTAAATTGCAAGAAGCAAAATTTCTCTAAGACTCCAGAAGCAGTGGAAATATTCTTATTAATAATTCACATTTCCTGCATTTATGAGTTCATTTGCTAATGTAGGGCCCCTGTATAGAGGGAAAAAATTGAAAAAATCACATCTCTCCCTGTCATTCATGGGAGTCCTCAGCTATGCCACATATGACTTCATGAACCTGTCCATCATGTAGAAAGACACTCTTTATCTTTTGGGCCACCACTTCGTTGTCAGTGACTTACATTCATGGATGTCTTTGAGGATGTAGAGCTGCAAACCTCACCATTAGCATTCCAATGTTGCAGCCAAAGACATTGTCACTAGACATGCTCCTGCCTCCCCCAGTCTTAGAGGATGTGCAGGTCCTATGTCAGAACAGTGAGCATCTCCATACTGTGGATTACCTCCAACATGACACTTCAGGTTCTAAGTGACTCATTTTCTTGCTGGATAAGATAAGGATGATCTTCTTTGCACTGCAGGAATCTTCCTGGATCTCCGGAGCAGCACAGATATGCACATACCTTATCACTGAGCATTCAAACAAAAACAAGCACCTTTGGTTCAATCTAGTTATGTAAATAGATCCTGCAGATCCAGTCCTACTGACCAGGTATCAGCTGATCCATTGAGATAATCTAATTTATTTTCAAATTCACCCAGACCAAAGTGCTTCTAGTAAAACTTGGTAAGCATTTATTGATTTTCTCTATAATCATTGGGTCAAGAGAATAGATACTCTGAAGTCAGCTTTCCAACCATCTATCAACTCACTCACCTGGCTGTTCTCTTTGGAGAATCATGGCCTACAAAGTTTATAAGGGGAAGACAGAAGGAGAAGCTACAACCTCTCCAACCAAGAAATTTATAATCTCCTTAAATTAAAGAGACATGGATACCAGGAACATTGAGGTAATTGAAGAGATAAATGTGTAAATGTTAACATTCATTCCAAGGTCTATCATGTACCCGTGCTGAGTTAGGAAGCAGGACCAGCACAAGGCATGAAACCGAGTCTGCATCATCTTCTGTTATAATGAGGGAGATGAAAAAATACGTAACAAGATAAGAAAGGTTGTAAAAACTTCCATGAAAACAGAATATAGATGAAAAGAATAAAGGTTCCCATGAGTTTGCATTTCTTTTGCTAGGGCTGTCACAACCAAATACGGTGCACTAGGTATTTAAAAATCACAAGATATTTTCTCAGAGGTTTAGAGACTAGAAGAATGACAAGAGGATGAGGGAAGGGTTCGTTCCTTTGGAGATTTCTCTCCTTGCATTGTAGATGGCTGCTTTCTCCCTGTCTTTACGTGGTCATCCCTCCATGCGTGTGCATTTATCTTTACTTGTAAAGACACCAGTTGTATTGGATTAGGCCCACTTTGATGGTGTCATTTTAATTCAGCTAATTCTTTCAATATTATGTCTCCAAACACCGCGATATTCTGGGAAAGCAGGTAGCTATGACATCAATGTATGAATTTTTGAGGGAACAGTTTCAATCCATAATCAAAGCCAACACCTTTCTTTCCAGCAGTGTTATGTAAGCACTGACCTAAGGTGAGTAGCACCAGAATTATCTGAGAATAATGTACAGAGACTTGGGCTTCACTCCTATAGAGTCTGAGACATAGAGAAATGCACTTGATTAGTTGCCAGGTAATTTGATATGGACTGCAGCTAGGGAAACTCCTAGCAGAATATTCAAGAATAATTAGAAAGACATCATATATGTGGTCTGACTAGGCTTGAACACTAAAGGGCACAGCAAATTTAGATCAGATGAGTCTTTCAACATTTTCAGTTTATTTCAGTCAGTTTTTTTGATTGCTGTCACCAAAAGACCTGATAAAAAGAATTTTAGAGGAGGAAAAGTTTCTCTGGGGACTCAATGTTTCAGAAGTCTCTGTCCATGGATGATAGACTCCATTCCTTAGAACCTGAGGTGGGACAGGACATCATGGCAGAAGGGTGGGCTGGAGGAAAGTAGATGGGAATAGGGCACCAGGGAGTAGAGAGAGAGCTCAGTTAAACAAGGTCAAAAGATATACCCCAAAGGTGTGCCCCGGATGACCCACCTCCTCCAGCCACAGCCCTGCCTTCAGTTACTATTCAGTTAATCCCTATCTAGGTATTGATTAACTCATAGATTAAGGCTCTCATAACCCAATCATTTCACCACTAAACCTTCTTACATTGTTTCATACATGAGCTTTGGGCAGACACCTAATATCTCAACTATAACAGCCCTAAGGTGAGTTTCAGTATGTGAAGAACATTTGTGTATCCAAGTTATATCTGTCTCTTGTACCCCATTACCAATTAAAACTGAGACACTTAAAACAGAATTATTTATTAATGTATATAAAATAATAAACTATTATATGTTGGTATAAATGGCATGATTTTTAAAGATAAAATATTATGTTTTTCTAAAACAACAAAAGAAGTCAATGAAGACTGCCACTGTTGTATAAATTTGCAGTTCTCTTTAGTAACTTGCTCAGTAGAAGAGCTGGACTCTTCATGTTTGGCTCTGCATTCAATTTCTGACGGTATCACTTGTCAGGCAGCCTCTAGAAAAGTCTATTGTACACTTGGGCTGAATTACAGAGAAAAAAATACTAATAAAGTTTTAGTAACACTGTTAAAGTAGTTTTGATCTCAGAGATGCACAAATGGGTGTCAGGGACTCCCAGAAATGCCCTGTACCTGAGCACACCTTGTGAAACACTGCTGTAAATTGTGAGGGTTTTTTTTATTATTTTTTATTTTTAGAAGGAAAACATTTTCTATCAGGAGTGCAGGAGTGACTTTAATTACCTATTTAAGGACAGCAGGGTTATCTCACTAAAATAGAGGAAAGGGTTTCTTTCCTTCCCCCAGATCAATGCTGTAGTTATTATCTCTATTCATAATTGGAATGTCTCTGCTTTGGAGAGATGTGTATTTGTTTTCCTTGTGGAGTTTCTGTTTTCCATTTCACTTACATTATTGTTTTCTTTTTAACTATAAACTTTGGGAGGCAAGATAGCCTCATGATTAAGAATAGGAGACTGAATTCTTCCACAAAAGGGCAGGTAGTAAAGACTTTAGGCTTTCAGAGAGCATGGACACTACAATTACCACTTGATGCTTCTATGGGACAGGAAAGCAACCAACAACATACATGATGTATGCATGTGGATGTGTTCCAATAAGACATTGTTCATGGACACTGAAATTTACAGAACATACAATCTTCATATATTATGAAATGTTCTATTTTTTTAAACCACTTAAAAATATAAAATCCATCCTTAACATTAGATCATACAAAAACAAGCAGAGAACAGAATTGGCTCTTATGGGGATAGTTGGCATCAACATTAAAGGTATGGGCTTTGGAGCTGGGGTTCTGGCTCACAGTTAAAGTGCTCACCTAGCATGCGTGAGGCACTGGGTTCAATCCTCAGCACCACATAAAAATAAAATGAAGATATTGTGTCCACTTACAACTAAATATTAAAAACATTATTTTTTGAAAAAAAAAGTTTGGGCTTTGCAATCAGGTGGAAAGACAGACACTTATTCAGTAATCTATTAGATTAGTGAGCACTGGCAGGCAACCCCTCTAAGCCTCTTTCTCCATCTGCAAAATGGTAAAACTATAATGACTTCATGGAGTCCCAAGAGGTTAATATGTGCAAAGAATTAATTGACCAGTATGAGAAATGATTAAATGACCACCTACTGGTCAAAACTACTATTGCTGGTTATTATTTTTGTCAGAAAGTATAATATTATAGACTAATGGCTTTGAGAGAAATTTTACCATAAGTCCACATTTTCATCCTATAGTAAGAATAAATTCACAGTTTATTAAAGGAAAAAAGACCAAAACTCATTGCATGTAAATTTGAACAAAAATATATTTTTTCCCTCTAGGTCTCATTTTCTTCACCTTTAAAATGAAGTTGGTGAGAGGCCAGGTCTACTCTAGAATTTTAAAAATTCTGAACCCAGTTGCACTAATTGGGTTGCGTATGTCCTTATTTCCCTATCAAAAAATTAGAGTAAAACAATATGGCCATTCCCCTGGGACACACAGAGATTTTAAAATATCCCCGAGAGAAAGAAAGTTCAATACTTCAGGTCATTTTAATTAACCAACAAATATAAGGGCCCCACGAGACCATGGAAAATTATTGACTCCTCTTTCCTTTTCCATTTCTTACACATACTGGTTGCCAATTTCCAATTTTATAAATTAACTTTCATGTTTAGTGAATAGGATATAAGATGTATTTTATTTTATTTTATCTCAGCACACAATATTTCAGACTTAGTAGAAATAGAGGTCTGAAATAAAGTATTAAAAATAGTGTTATTTATGCATTTTGAAAAGAATAGAAACCCAATCAGACCAACTTAATTAAATGAGAATATATTGTGTGAATTCTACAGAGAGGCTTCTATGATTCAAAAGCTTACACCCCCTGGGGTCCAGTTCATCACATCTGGATGGCCCTGTCCACTGACTTCTCTCAACAACAGAACTGTATCTACATACTCTTTAGAGCAAATCTTGGCAAGAACCAATTCTACTGGTATAACTATGAAAGTCCTTAAAATCAAACCATATTGTGGAACACTAGATTGACATTTATAGAGCACCTTCAATATACAAAGATTTCCATTTGGCACTGGATGTATAATTTTAAAAACCCAGCTATAAGACCATGCTCTATGAAAGAAGAAGATAAAATTGAAAATAAATATAGTGATTTTAAATAGTGAGTAGTGCTCAGAAGAAAATAATTTGGGAACTGTTTTAGATATGTTGGTCAGCAAAGGGGGTGGGGGATGGGAGGTTGGGGGGGGGGCTAAGACAGGAGGATGGCGAGTTCAAAGCCAGCCTAAGCAATGGCAAGGTACTAAGCAACTCAGTGAGACCCTGTCTCTAAATAAAATGCAAAATAGGGCCAGAGATGTCACTCAGTGGTCCAGTGCCCTGAGTTCAATCCCTGATACAAGAAAAAAAAAAATAGAGACTTTCTTACAAGCACATTTAGAAAATGACCTACTACAACTACAAATTATGATTCCAATTATCTTCAGAAAAACTGGTTAGGCCAAGTTTTTTCCAAGTCAATTTGACCATTTGGTTTCGGACTTAACTATCAATTATGTGAAGTAAATTATGGTTCATTTGAGCTTACTTGTAGAGTTTACTATATTATTGCTTGCTTCTGGTATGAATTTATTCTTTTGCTACCTAAAATATGCTACTGTTTCTCTGGTTTTAATTTATATCCTCAGTAATTAAACCACACATGTTTGATCTGCCAAATCAATATAAACACCAGAAATTTTCTAGAACCTCTGTAATAGAGATCTGTGTATCACTCCACTGTTAAGACAATTGTGTGACATCTTCTTTAAGTCTTAAATGGTATTGGAAGGCACATTGGGAACTACATCACTCTGTGGCCAAGGACGCACACTGATTTAACAAGAACACCAAACACCATAGCATACAATAAAGGAAAGGGAAATGAATTCATCCCAATAACTATTTTGAAAATATCTGTTAATGATGAAAATGATATGTTTTAATTTCTTAGTTGTTTTCCACAGTGCTTATAAACCATCTATTAACTATGGGAATTCTTTCACTGAAAAATCAGTTGTGATTCTAAGCTTTAAATTATTTGCAGAAAACTGTCACTTCTTTAAGTTGGAATGGGTCATTATTTAACATGATGTAACCAGGAATCATTTAAAAATTTTTCCTTTCCCTGTATCATATCCCATTAATATAGAAAGCATGCATACAACCTAGAATTTATGGAGTAAAAGAGTATTCAAGAAATTCTGCCAGGAATATGAGTCATGAAGTCTTCAAAATATTCTGTAGTGTAGCCTGTGTAAGATATATGCATAAATAATTATAATGCAACAATAATAATGACAGTGATGATATAAATATTTATGGTATACTTATTGTGCACTAAAAACCACATGAAGTACTTTATTTGTACTCCCTCTAATCCTCAAAAGATGGCTTCAAGGTAGTTGTTGTTACTGCTGAAGAAGTAGAAGCTCAGAGAGGCTAAGTAGCTTGCCCACAGAGCTAATAAGTAGCAAAATCAAGATTCGAACAGGTTTGTCAGACTCCAAAGAAAATGCCTGTTACGTTATGATGACATTTCCCTGAGTGTTCAATGGGATTTTATTAAAAAATTATGAACAAAAAGTTTATAAGGTCAGATCAGTTTGGGAACATTGGATTAAACTGAGTTAAACAGGTTTATTAACTGAAGAGCTTTTCAGAGCATTCAGTGTGATAATATGCACAGTAAATCTCCAAGGAAATAACATAGTATAAATGTTGACCATGCATATTTAATAACCAAACTCCATGCCCACTGTCTCTGCACACATGTACACAGAGTGTCAGTGTAAGACTCTTGATCCCTGAACACGTTTTTGACAGAGCGACTCCACCCAATATGTTGATATATTAAAAGGAGAGGAGGGATATAAGAAATGCTCAGGGGATAAAATAAAAAAGATCTAGTAGAGCAAACAAAAGTCTAATCTGAACTTTGAACTACGCTCTGGGAAAATACAGAAACTTAAAAGCATACTAGAAAAAGAGAATGTGAAACTAATAGGAAAGTCAAGTTTTCAGAATAAAGATGGGAGTACTCAAATAGAAACAAGTGATAGGAATAGAAAACTCTCCAGTAAAGCATTGTAGGAATGGAAGGCAAGGGTATAGAGTCACCTCAGCTGGGAGTGGGTCACACAGAGTAGAGAGGCAGAAGAAGAGGGGGTGGCACTGGGGAGTATATGCACAGTGAAGGCTATGGTAGAAGTGGCCAGCTCAGGAGGATGTGGAGGAGAAGCAGCCATCAACTGCGTTAGTTAATCTTTAAGAGCTGGTTGTGGTGGAGTTTGCCCTATTCCCAGCCAGAGGCTCAGGATGCTGAGGCAGGAGGATCACAAGTTCAAAGCAAGCCTCTGTAACTTAATGAAACCCTGTCTCAAAATAAAATGTAAAAAGCGCTGGGGATGTGGCTCAGCGGTTAAGTGACCCTAGGTTTAATACCTGGTACAAATACCAAACCAAACCAAAACAAAACAAAACAAAGGAACTTCATGAACCTTGAGAGAATAGTTCCCTTAGAACAATGAGGACAGAGCCCCTATTAGTTAGAGTTTAAAAAAGTGAAGGCAGAGAATGTATATTATTCCCATTTTCTTAAAGCTAACTGGTAGCTCAGTTAAGTTCTGCAAGCATCAAGGGCAGTGTCATTTATGAAAGGAAAATGTGAATATATTTTAAGGCAAAAAGAAAGAACATAGTCAAGTGGTTAGGATGAATATGAAGGATAATTAGAAACTGATATTTCAGAGGAGATTTAGAATTTTAAAATCAAAGATGTGGGAAGGTCTTATTGGAGATGAGGCTGTTGAAAATCCACTGAGATCAGATGAAAAGTGGATAGAGAAAGCAATAAAAAAATTCTAAAGAAATAAGAAGAAAAATAATTCCTTTCTTGTGACCACCTGACTGATGCAATAAAGAATAAAATTATTTATTCAATGCAAGTATGTGTTCATTAATTTGAGGGTGGTGAAAAGATTTCTAAAACTCAACTGGAAATATTATTTTCAATAAAAATTACTTACATCACACCTTAATATAATTGCTTATAAATTGAACATTTTTAATCACACATATATTGTTGAATGATATTAATGACTCACAGGTGAAGTCCAACTGGGGTTGAATTTGAAGTCTACGAATATTCACTATGATTTTTTTTAAGGATCAAACAGTGAAAAATTGCAAAAAGAAGAAAAGAGAAATGAGTCTAAGAAGCCAAATCAAAATATTAAGGGGTTGACCATCTGTGATGGATGTGAATGTCTTCAAATAATTGATCAGTTTTAGGGAGTTGCTTTGGAGAGCAGTGTGAAGAAAGAAAGAATGAAGAAAAGAGGGAAAATATGGAAGTGAACCTCAAAATGAAACAGCTTCAAGATAGGAACCCTGTGGACTCTCAGCCTGAGGTACTACTGTCCCCGGTCCTGAAACCTCAGTGAACACACAGAAATAGTTGTCTTTTGCCTCCCATGGTGGTCAGCAACCGTACCTACACTGGAAGGCCATGCTCACATCTTATTTCCTGTGCAAAGTCTAAGATCTCACCCTGGAGATATTCCTCTCCTTTAGGAAAGTGAAAGAACACATATGGAAAGTGCTAGAACAATGTTTAGCACATGGTAACCATGCTGGGTGTAATTCATTTTCTAGCTCATGCAAAGAAATTGTGATTCCTTGGTGAGAGTGTTCAATCCAAGGCCTGACAAATATAATAAGCCTTCAATAGGTTGGACTTTAAGTACCAGAAATAGTATACTGATGTGTTTGTGCTTAAAATCTTTCCTAAGAAAAGTACTAGGTCTTATGGAGTACTGACTAGATTCATTTTCTATCAGATGTCGATTCAATGCTGTACTGCATCAGGTTTTGTTGTAGGTACTGTGGAAAATGATAAACAAGACAAGAAAATTGCATTTTTATGGAACCAACATTCTGGCTGATTTGGGAGGATACTTGGGGGTTGGGTTGGGAGTTGGAATATAAAACAAAACAAGTGATAAAATTTATGCTTTTGGGTTAAGAGGCAGCATGGTAGGTAATGTCCATCCACCCTTTTCAAAGAATTTTTCATCCTAATGCCCAGAGTTTATGAATTTATTGCTTTATGTCATGAAAGGGACTCTGCAGATGTGTTTAAAGTGAGGACTTTCAGATGAGATTATTATCCAGGGTTATCTAGGAGGGTTCAATATAATCATAGTCCTTAAAAATGTAAGAAGGTGGAGTCAAAGTAATGCAGTATGAGAAGCATTTAATCCATTATTACTGTGTTTGTAGGTGAAAGAGGGGACCTTAGGTCAAGGAACATGGGCAGCCTCTAGAGATAGAAAAGATGAGGAATAAGTTTTGCCTTTGAATCTCCAGAATGAAATGATGCCCTATTGATACCATGATTTTAGCCCATTAAACCCATCTTACATTTTGACCTCCAGAACTATATGATAAAAATCTGTTGCTTTAAGACACTATGTTTACGGTAATTGGTTATAGCAGCAATAGACAACTAATATAGAGAGAGAAATAACAGAGATTGTTTTTGACAATCATCTTTCCGAAAACACTGAATATACCTAAAAACACATTTTCCTCCCCAAACAATCAGGAAGCTTTTTGTCATAAGTAACAAACCAAATTGAGCTAGGTAAAACAAAGCAGAGAGAGTTTATTATAAGACTATAGAAATGTCTTACAAAACCCAAGGAGAGCAATGTAGACAGTCCCCTAAAACACATCCAGAAAAAATATTGAGAAGACTGTGTGGATGTTTTTCTCTTCACATTTCCTTTCTGATCCTCTAAAAATCTCTCTCTAGACCAGTTCCCCTAGTGTCTTCAGTGAGTAGATTGAGAGATATATTTCTAGACACAACTCTAGACTACTTGAGATTAGTCAACCAAGGTGAAAATCTTCCATCTCTCCACTCTCATCCTCAAATATAATTTTTTTGGGGACAGAAATTCTTATTGTTCCAGATTGTTCCAGCTTGGATCAGGTGCGTTGATGTGGATCTAACATAACCAAGGAAAGATCTTGAATGATGTAAAATGCCTGCTCTGGGAAAGGAAGGTTGTTATAAACTGGATAGACATTCAGAGATGTTTATTCTGTCGTGTTATTTCCATCACTGAGATGGTATATTTTCCTAAATGGTCATCTCAGATTACTCAACATCTGTTCAGGACACAGCATTGTATAAGGCACTGTGGAAGGAAGATACAAAGGCTAGCAATAACCCTTATCAAACATCTATTTTTATGTCAAAAGTTCTTCTGAATGTTTGGATCACAAAACCATAGAAAACAGTATGCTTAAGACATGGAGAAAGGAAGACAATTAAGACTATCATGTGATATGTGCTGAATAGAAGGCTTGCAAAGAGCTGTCCAGCCAAGACAATGAAGCATGCCTGGCAGGCTGAGAATGGGGCAAATTCTCAGAGAAGATAACTGGATTCTGAGGTGAATGAGGGAGCACTATGGATTTTAGAAAGAAGAGGTCATCTGAAATTCAACAGTCATGAAAATAACCAGTAAGCAGTAGAATGACAGGCTTGCAGGGAGAGAAGCCCCCAGTCACTACAGGCTCACAGTCCAGCACAAAAATCCTATGGGGACTAGATAACGATGATGAAGTCTGAATCTATTGCATTCAGTAATGATAAAACAACGTACCTAGAAAGTTTGGTAGGTAAGCTTCTGGATACAGGGTCAAGTTTCAATCCAACCAGGAGGAGGAGAAATGGTTCTATTAAAAACTGGATTTTAAGCAGTTTCATAAGTAGTTTGAAATTGACAGGAATGAGCCAAACAGAACTCGAAATTAATCAAAATGCTCCTCTTTGTTTTCAAAGCCTGCAACATTATGCAAAGCAACTTAGTACCATGTGCACTGCTACAGCATCGACATCCCGTTTGCTCCCCAAGGTGATGTGGTCCATGAACCTGACTCTGTAATGATTTCTATCATCTTCTTTTTTTCTTTTCTTTTTTTTTTCCCTTTTTTAAAGAATTGTCTTGGCTTCTTTAGAGAAGACTGAACTATGCAACACAAAATATGGGTAAGCACCTTGAATACCGAGTGGCAGTGAGAAACCCTGGAGGAAAAGAATTTCCATCACAAAGTGTTCTCTTCTCCTGGAATCTTTGAAGTAGGCCACTGGCCTGCACATACCAAATTCCTATTGCTTTGTTTCTTTTTTAAATTAATCATTTGAACATGTTGGGACTTCAAATGTTTACTGGGTGATTATAAACACACTGAAGTACTGAAGGAAATCTCCAGGGACACCATATTCACCCTCATCATCTTTTTAGATTTTATTTTGAGGCACCATCAATTGGAATTTTTAATTCAGACTATTCTCAAATGTTGCAGCAATTTTACATAGTATATTATCAAAGTTCCTAGTCCTTTGATAAGGGTAATTAAACATGCCAAGTTGGTTTCTGGAGCTCTGAGTCTTCAGTCCACTGGTTATGATACAGTACTTAGTTTACTGCTTTCTTTATTTTAATTTTATGGTCCTAGAGTAATTTATTCACTTTTTAATTCCTTGTAAATTTAGCAGGAAAGCTGGAGAAAAAAAATCCTGATTACTTACAAGCTATGTGGATGAATTTCTCATACTTACAATGTTTCTGAGACATTTTTTCCCCACTGTTTTGCTTTTAAGGAGAAGGCTCCATCTTCTAGGAATCAAATATTGATTATATCACTCCTTTGACATAATCCCATACTCTTTATGCAGACAAAAACACTATTGATTTTTATAAACCAGTGGTATTTTTTTTTTACCATCATTGGAAGTTTTGTTTGGAAAAAAAGGAGAATGAAAGCCAGTTCAGAGTAATCTATCTTTCTACATAAGTATTTCTGTGGCACTTATCACAGCGGTACCTGGGCACTCAAAAGCACTATTAGACTAAAACACATACACTGGAGGGGGAAAAAAAACCCTAGATGCTAAGAAAACAGAGAGTTTAAAACATCAAGAGAAACAGAAAAAAAATGTTCTTTGTTCATAGACAACTGATGAGAGTTTAAAGAAATTCTCAGGAGCAACAACTATATATATATATATGTGTGTGTGTGTGTGTGTGTGTGTGTGTGTGTATAAACATATATGTGTATATATATATGTGTGTGTGTGTGTGTATATATATATATATATAAAAAATCATATGTGTGTATGTGTGTATATATGTATCATTTTCCTCATCCATTTCTTTATTTAAAGGTTTCTAAAGGACTATTTTGGGCCTTTGATTTAAGTACAAAACACTGCTGAGATTTACTGAGGCAAATCAAGGATAGAATATGACTCTTATTGTGGTGTTCTGGATAGAAGACAAAACAAAAAAGGAAAAATTATATAAAAATAAGTCAGGTACCAGTTGAACCTAAAGGTGTTTAGAATGTTTGAATAGGACAGTCTTTCCCCGCCCCCCGCCCTCTCTGGGTACTCAAAAAAATAGATCTGATGCTTGTCCTGTTGAATATCCCCATGTCATAGAATCTACAATGAGATATACTGAGGAAAAATTGTGTTTAATGGTAAAACTTGCATAACTAATTAATTTTTAAAGAAAGGGGCTTATGTCCTCAATCATATTTATTTCAAACCAACTTTGTAAGTTAAATAGAAATCCCTTACTGTAAGATTAGTAAAATAATAGTATTATATGCCAGATGTCAATTAAGAGGCCAGAAGGGTTTGTAGTATCAAGGCTTCTTATGCCATTATTTTTAATATGGAAAAGAGAAATGACTAAATAATTGCCTGATTTTACAGTGCAAGTACAATCTGCCATAGAATGATTTCATGGTTTTAGTTAGATTTTTCACTGCTTTGACCAAAAGACCCGACAAGAACAAGTTTAGTGGAAAAGTTTATTTGGGGTACACAGTTTCTGAGGTCTCAGATGGCCAAATCCATTGGTATGGTCCCAAGGTAAGGCAGAAGATCATGGCTGAAGGATGTAACAGAGGAAAGCAGCTCAAGACACGATATCCAGAAGCAGAGAGAGAGCTCTACTCAGTAAGGACAAAATATATATCCTAAAGACAAGATCCCCCAATGTCCCACCTCGTCCAGTCACACCCTACCAGCCCACAATTATTACCCAGTTAATCTCTCCTAGGGGATTAATGTACTGATTAGGTTAAGGCTCTCAGAACTGAATCATTTCACCTTTAAAATTTCTTGCATTGCCTCACACTTGAGCTTTTTTGGAACACCTCATATGGAAACCATAACAATTATAAATGAAATCCATATTTGAAAACAGGCTAGTTTTCTTTAGCACATATAATTTACAGATTTGTATTACAATCCAAGCCAACATATTGAGAAAGTGGCACATTAATGGGAAAGAAATAAATATCTAATGTACAGCAGAGACTCTGCCATAAAGTTTTATTTGTACCATGATGTAATTTCTGAGTCAAAAAATACTTCCTTCTCCATTTCATGGTACATAACCTGCCGATTCTTGAGATTTCCCTCCTATTTTAACAGAAATGATTCAATTCTTTTTCAAGTGACCTTGTTATACAGTCAGAAACACTACTGATAGAAATTACATTTTAGAGTAAAGGCATCTTTGCTTCAGATTTACGTAGAAGTTGGCAAATTAGAAGTATTTTAATAAGGCCGGCAGTGATAGTTCAGGAATAAGATTTAAGCTGAGCTTCTGTGCCAATGAGTGCATTAACTTTATTCAAAAATACTGTATGTAAAATGGCACACAACTGACATGAGCTGATTATGATAATGTCTTAGTGCAAATTTTTGAAAATCAGGTACTATAAAAATATACCATTAACTTTATGTTAATAAAATATTTTGCTTGATGCCTTTTAAATTATTCATTTGAAGTAGTCTAAAAATATAAAAGAACTCTTATTATCATTCAATTTACATGATTACTTTTAAGTTCACTTTTTTGGTTTAACATAAACAGAGTGTAAAATTCACATCAAGCTTTTGGTATTTAAAATGTGTAATTTTTATGCAAAAATTGAATGCTGTGTTACATTTTTAAGGTTGTCATTAGTATAAATATAATTTTGACTTCTGATTTGAAACAATTTAACCCTTAGGAGAAATTATCATGTTTCCCAGGTTGACTCATTATTGCTGCTTTGATTATAGATGAATTTCTTTGTAAAAACACTTTTTAAGGAATCTAAGCACTGACTTACAGCCCCAGGGATTTTCATAGATACATTGGAAGAAATGTTGGAAATAACCAAAAAATAAATAAATAAAGGATTCCCCTCCCCCCCAAACACACAGAGCTCAGCTTTTATTTTAGTTATTCAACAACCATTATGTGCCCAGGATTGTGTGAGCTCTTCCTGTATTTACCCAGTGGGACAACGCCATGGTGCCTCCTGTTCCTTGTAATCAAACTGAAATTTCTACCCTGAGATACAACATTTATAGCACAGTGTTGGGCACACAATGCTGGAACCAGGAAACTGGATTTACATAAGTCAGAAAAAAATACATGTAAATAAAATTTGGAAAAAGCCCTAGATACAGAGGAATATGAGTAGGAGGGTTGTAATCTAGATGTTTAAAGAAAAGGTGTGGACTTCAAATGAGAGAGGGGGATGAGTGACAGACCAGTCATTTCCTTTAGAATATAAACAACATGCTAAGCCTAATCTCTGTTTGTAATATAATTCAACATTTACATTAATGTATGTCTTTATATATACTGCATTTCATATGCAAATATAAAAAAAAACTCTTTTTATAAATAAATACTTAGTTGCTTATGTAGTCCCAAAATATACAGATATACATATAAAGATCTTCAAATGCCAGACAATGGCTTGCTTGTTTCAAAAGATGGTTTTGTAACTCTCTTCCTGAAAAGAAGGGGAAAGAGGACAAAGGAGGAAGGAGGAACTTGACTTATGTGTGCTGCCTTGAGGGGCCTAGTTGGGTTGAAGTGGCGATTTCTTTACTTCTACGCATTCACAAATACGAAGGCCCACATCTTCTCACTGCAGGTATACCCACCTTGAAATGTCACCATGGCACAGTGAGATGTGAGATTGTGACTTTTTATGGCTCAGTACAACTCTGACTCCCATAGATGGTACTAATTTTACTTGACTAGACAAGACACTAAATGAGGTTCCCAGGAGCTTGGTAATATTTGTGGACTTAGAATTCCTTGTTCTATTAAAATTGCAAGGAATCATACAAGCTTGTCATCCATCCTCTCACCCAGACTCTCTGTATAACATCCTTAAGACATGTTCATTTAAGCTCACTTTGAATGGTTCAAGAAAAAGAGAGTGCTACTCCACGAATACTGCTTGCTCACACCTAGGCCTTTTACAACCATAAAGATAGACATCATATTATTTCAATATCCTTCTTCTTCAAGCAAAACATGATAGTTCTTTCATTTGTTCTTCTCATGAAATCCTGAGTTCCCAATTACTTTCCATTTTTTTTGATCTTCCATTGGGCACTTAGAGTTTATTTGATTTTTTTTCCTATAAAACTTGTTTAAATTGATGCAGCTATGAGGTGATTCAGTCACAACACACACACACACACACACACACACACATTCTCACAGCATTCTGGCCTCAAGAAATTTATATTTAAGAGGGGGCCAGGTAAACATGAATCAAAGAACAAAACAAGTGCATAATTAGTAACTGTGTTTTGTGTAAAAAAAGATCACCCAAAGCCAAAATAGAGCACCCAGAATACTATATAAAATTGTATATCTGACTAGATCTGTACACAAGACAGAAGCTACCACTATCCTTGATCTTAATACTACATTTTTAATAAAACTGCCTAAAAACTACCATAGTAATAACTTTTGAATTTACCTGTGGTTAACTCAAAATTCTGGGGATTTAAATTTTTTTTTTCCAAATAAACTACTGTCATGCCAAGGCCCCCCTATTCTCCGTTAATATAACTGATTTTTGAACATCTACACAGAACCTTATACCTGTGCATGTAAACTCCCATCATCTTGGTGTTCACCCAAGAGTCTAGCATGTCAAGATAGACATGTTTTGTGTAGTAGAATAGTTACAGTGTTTGACATTTAAAAACATTCAAAAGTTTAGTAAAGTCTTGTACCAACTGAAAGTATGAGAAACATGACTTCAGAGTTGTCAGCAAAGTACCAAACCAAAGGTGTAATTCAGAGATATGTATCAAAGCTTTCTCCAAGTTGATATAATGAACCATATTTTATTTATTATTATACGTTTACATTATTATACGTTTATTATTTCTTCTCCTTTTGCCAGTGTCTTCCTTGAGGAAACATTCTTCTGCATTTGTACTCTGTATGATTCTTACGACTGAGTTCACCCTGGTTCCCATGCTCATATAACCAAATGTGGTTAATGAGAATATTGTCATTCACTTGCTAAAAAATTGGCACATATAAATCAGTCTATGAAGATTAAATTTATGACCTGTGTAGAATTGTCAGGGAGAAAGACTCTTATTGGAATGAAAACTGTGAAGATATAAGAACAGAATAGTAATGAGCCACAATGTGCAGAGGGTCTAGCAGATGTGGAAGAACAAAATGGAGACAGACATAGAGAGGGGTGGAAACCCATTCCCTATTTCAAATCTGTTCTAGAGTCAAAGCCATGTCTAGAGTTTTCTGTAGAATGAATCATAGTAAGAGCTCTTCTGCCTTAGCCAGTTGGCATTACATTTCGGTCATTTGCCAAAAATAACCCAGCTGATATATCACACGATTGTCTAGTCTGCATTTCCCTCTTGGTGACCAGAATATCATGGGAATGTTTGTCATCTGTTTTATTGAAATCCAGATATAGAATCTCTACAATGCTTTACTGGCCAATCCATTTAGCAGCACTTTTTGTCAAAGAGAATTAGATTTGTTTGTCATGATTTGTTTATAGTAAATTTATGCTGGTTGACAATGATCATCTCTTTTCTAAACCATCTGTTTAATAATCCACTATAAAAACTAACTAGTTTAGAAAACAAATTCCACAGCTCTCTCTATCAATAACCATACAGTGCTGTGCATTTTTTTTTGGATATATTTTTTAAAGTCTCAACACATGGACCTCTAAGTTTTGAAGTGTTCATACCCTTTTTAAATATCAAAATCAGTCTCAGAGCTCCAAATGCTGACAGTGTACTCTCTTACTGTTTATTTAAAAAAAATACATAAAGACAAAAAATCATTATGAATCAACTATCTTCTTTAAGTGAAATTGTTTCATTCATCAGAGACTGTCTATTTATTGGAAAAATGTTCCTACTTACATCATGAAACTATAACTCATTCAGTCTGTGTATAAATATATGTATAAGTGATGACCTAGTCCTATTGTATCTGGGCTCCGGAGATGTGGGCCAGATGAAGAAGTCAGTTATAGAGAATTTGTTTGACCATGCCTACCATTTCATCCCTAGTCCTTTTCACATAAATGTAAGACCCCACTGTCCCTTTCTTCTCAAATTCCCTTCACTTCTTCCTGTCAATGTCTATGGAGGCTGCTCTTTTGACTCTGCTCAATAGGAATCTCAAAATGAAAAGACGGCCTGATGTGGAAGAATATTTAGGCTCTCAAGCCCACAAAGAAGCCAGGGCAGGAGCTGACACCAGAAAAAACTTCACTTAGGACCAGAAAGTGGGGTTGGGCATGGGGCATATCCCTTGGCTTTCTCTAGCACAGGGAACAAAAAAAATATATGGAGACTATAGTCCGAAACTCCCAGAGGATAATTATCTGACTAACATTAATGAAAAAGCATCACACAGCACCTTAAAAGTTTTTGGTGTGTGCTGTTTTAGATAGTGGTTCTCAAATGTGGACAACTGATAATGCCCCAATTTTTTTTTGTCTGCTTTAGGCAGTTTAATTTTAAAATGAAGGTAAGCAATCTACAGTTTAGGGGAGAACACATTTATTTTTACCTTAATAAACCTATTGTCACCTTGACATATCACCTTTATGGTTGACACAACTTTGACAATGTGACATATTAGCTCAAAAATAAAGGAAGAAAAAGAAAAATTTTTTCAGGATGAGATCATTCAAAACTAGGCAGCAGTATTTTTCTTGAAGCAAACTATTATTGGGATTTTTCTACCTGTAAAAGATCTGGGGTAGAATCAGACACTTCATAATTGGTGGTTGGTAATTAGTAGATGAGATGTCAAAACCTTGCACTTTTTCTCTGCATGTATCAGTGAGATGCACACAAGGTTCAGCCTTTGCCTTAATTTTTGGACCATGAGGACAGTGGACACACAACAGATAAACACATCCAATCTTTGCACATTGCTCATGATTGAAATCTTGGCAGAGGATGTCTCCAAGTCCAAGGCATAAATTACTCAAATAAAGAGTTCTGTCAACCATAGTTCTGAGTCCACTTTATTGCAAAAGGGGCAGCACATAAAGGTGAGGGATTTCAGAGAATGGGTCTCTTGTTATCTAGGTTAATGTGTATAGCTGAAAAGCTGCCCTGTTGGGGTTAAAAATATCTCTGAAAGTGGTGCTTAAAAGCTGGGTAGGCAAATGGGCAGATCTGGGATAATGAACACTTAAAATACATCAGGCCTCTTATTTTGATTTTTTTCCATATATCATCTTAGATAAGCAGCTAGTGGTATGACTCAGATTAGGTATGTAACTATCATTTCACAAATATCCCTACAGCTTAAGATTTCAACACCTGATTATCCAAGTGGCCTTCGTATCGCTGATCCACTTTATTTCTTTTTTCCAGAAAATTCTTCCTAAAATATTCTATAAAACACATATATCTTTTCCTGTCATTCTGCATTAGCATTTCAGGTCTACAACCTAGGAGGCAATAAATAGCCTTCTACATGCCAGTTATTAAAAACCGCAAATTAAAAGTGACAGGTAAACGTCCTTTACTTCTGTGGTGTGCCGTCCCCCAGTTGATGTCCTTTCTTAACAGCGTCAGTCTTGTATGTTTTAGAAAGAACAGAACATGGTAGGAGATCAGCATAAAGGAAGAAAGATTATGATTTAGCACAAGGTAGGAAAACTTTATCTGATCGGAGCCAGGTAGTAAATATTTTGCACTTTGCGCTCTAGAAGATCTCTGTTGCAACTTCTCTGCTGTGCTGCTACAGTATGAAAGCAGCTATAGGCAACCCCTAAACACAGGGGCATGTTGTTCCAACAGCATTTATTTATGCACACAGTAAGTAAAAGTCAAGCAATGTTTGCGTGTCATGATATATATATTTTTTAAATTTTTCTTGAGAATTTAAAAATGTAAACATATCTTAGTTCATGGGCCATATGATAACCAGATGTGAGCCAGATTTGGGTTACAGGCAGTGGTTTGCTGACCTCTGGTTTAGGTGAGGTTGATTTGGTTGTGAATCATTGCTCTGCAATATGTATGACCCTTTGTGTAGTTTTCTAGGTTTTCTGGATCTTACTTTAATTGTGTGTGTGTGTGTGTGTGTGTGTGTGTGTGTGTGTGTGTGTGAAAGAGAGAGAGGCAGAGAGAAAGATTTTAGAAAGAATGGATTCCACCTACAAGAGCATTTGACATTTGATGCGTCAAAAGCAGCACGGTATCATGGTCTAATAGGGTTCCAGAATTATGACTGTTTTGGAAATCAACTGAACATTTCTGATATGTAATCTAAGAGCAATGACATCTAGCAATCACTTTTTAGTGACTGCTAATATGGAAAAGACTAGATTTCATCACCTATTCTCTTCCTAAAGGTTAGTAAGAAAAAGAAAAAAATAAAGGGATGTAGGTAGGATCTCAGGAAAATAGAAGAGAGACCAGTAGAACAGAGAAAGAGGACCAAGGGGAACAGAGGAGGGAAGGGAAAGAGGAAGTACTTAAGACTGAAATGGAGCAAATTATATTCCATGCATGTATGATTATGCCAAAATAAACCCTAATATTGTATACAACTATAATGAACTAAAAAAACATTTAAAACACTATTAAATACCACACATAGGAAAAAGAATAAAAGTAAAAAATTAACAATACAGCTTATCAAAATTTATTCCATTTACTAGTATATTTTAAATAATTTAAACAAAACATGTTTTAATTTTTTTTAAAAAAAAGCCTATAACATGAGATTAAGAAACTGAGTCTAAGATCAGAAAGCTCTGATTCAAATCCAAATGTATGGACCTGGGGTATTTTCTCTAAATTTCTTTGAATTTTTTAACACTATATCTTCTTTTTTTAAAAGTATTTTTATTGGTGAATTATAAATAGATACATAAAGAATAGTAGCCTTCATTGTTACATATCTGCATATACACAGAACACAATTTGGTGAGTTTCATTCCCTAGGATCTTCCTTTCTCTCTCATCCTCATCCCCATAGTCCTCTTCCACTGCTTCACTGGATTTTCTTCTATTTTCCTGAGATTCTGCCCTGTACCCCCCGCCACCCTTTCTTTTGTCCATTTTTCTCTCTAGTTTTCACATATGATAGAAAATATATAAGTTTGGCTTTCTGAGTCTTGCTTATTTCCCTTAATATAACACTCCTTAATTCCACCCATTTCATTCTTCTTTATGATTAAGTAAAACTTATTTGTATTTATGTACAACATTTTCTTTATCCATTCATATGTACTCAGGCAGCTAAGCTGTTTCTATAGTTTGCCTAATGTGAATTGTGCTGCTATAAACATGGGTGTGTACATGTATTGCTATAGTATGCTGACTTTTATTATTTAGAATAAACACTGAGAAGTGGTATGGCTGGGTCATATGGTGATTCCATGCCTAGTCTTTTGAGGAACTTCCATACTGATTTCCATAGTGGTTGTAATAATTTATAATCCCAATTGCATATAAATGTTCCTTTTCCCCTATATCCTTGTTGGCATTGATTATTATTTGTATTCTTAATGACTGTCCTTTTGAACTGGAGTGAGATAAAAATCTCGGTGTAGTTTTGATTTGCATTCCCCTGATTACTAAAAATTTTGAAAACTTTTTCATTTATTTGTGGCCATTTGCATTTCTTCTTTTGAAAAGTGTCTGTTTAGTTCATTTGTTTGAACCATTTATTGTTTGGGTTATTTATTTTGGGGGGTGTCAAGTGTTTTGTGTTCTTTGTATATTTTGAATATTAATTCTTTGTGGAAAATGTGGCTGGCAAAGATTTTCTCTAGTTCTGTACATTCTCTCTTTATGCTAGTAATTGTTTCATTTGCTGTCCACACAGTATCACAAAATGAGAATGAGAATGATTCTTACCATATGAGATTACTGTGAAAATTATATGAAATATTGTATACAAATTGCTAGGAGTACCTATTAGGAATTAATCAATAATAAAAAGATCTTAGTAATATTACTAATATTAATATTATATTTTTACAGTTCTGCAGCATTAAGCCCAGGGTCTTGCACACATATTAATATTATTAAATGACTTCAAAGAGAGTCTAGTGGACTTAAGTCCATATTACACAGCTTTATTTAGACCATCCAATCAACTGGTCTATCGTAATTTTCAAAGCTCTCCTGTCTGTGAGCTGCATGCTTATCTTCTCCTGCCAGTTTTACTTATCCTGCTCACACCTTCCTCATTTCCACTTAAATGTCTTTGCTTGTGAGCTTTCTCTTATCTGAAAAATCTTTTCCCTAACTTTTCTTCATTGAAATGCTGTCAGAATTTCCAGATTCCACTTGAGTTTCACCTTTACAGGGTTTTCCCTAGGAATGGTAGTCCCCCATCGATTTTTCCTTCACTTTTAATACAAATGACACTTTTGTCTCATATAGGTTTGCACCTATGTGTGTGTAATCTTATTTCATTCTCTAATTGTCTCACATTTTTAAGTTTTGTCATGGGAGTCAGATAGATCACCTGTAAGGGAAGAAATTGCAAGATCTGCTTCTTTGTGTCCTGCTCCTCTACACAATACCCTCTATCACCTTGAGCATCTGCCTTTGGACTGAGGTAGTCAACTGAGCAGACTCAGCCTACAGCATTCCCAATCCTAGATCCTACTCTGATCCTGATCCTAATGAGAAGAGCTCCATAAGAAGAAATATTCTGTACACACCGGGGATTGTAATATACTCTATCCTCCTGCATGTTTATTGCAATATCATTGTTCAAACTTCAGTGGCTCCTTCTGCTTCAGATGGCATGCACAGATTTTATGTTTAACATCAGCTTATTTGTTGAAATTTTAAGCAAATCTCTGACATTACAGCTCAGTAAAATGTCTTTCTTTATGTGAAGTATTTGGGTTTCTTTTTGAGTATTTCATACAGGTTCTGATTATTCCACAAATATTCACTGGAGTTAATTATGATTTCTTGGGGAGCATTCAGCAGGATTGGCTCTAGACATTCAAGCAGATTTTCTGCTTCTCGTCACTTGTCTTTTAGGTATGAAGAAGGAGTGCATTTCTTTTTTCTCCCCTTTGTCATTCTTGCTCAAATATTGTATGCAAACTTTTTATTTTTTTCTTCTGAAAGAGAGAAAACTGCCAAAGTTGTAACCTGGAAGAAGGGAAAGAATATGATGGCATTGGTACTTTTCTGCCAGGGAGACATCCCTTCCTCTCAGTTCCTCTGGCCAAGGAGGTTCCAGTCAGATGCCCTTCCAAGCTTGTGAGTTCCCCCATCCCACCAGCCTCAGGGTGCCCGACAGCATAATGCTTGATACTGCTCTGCCCTGCAGACTAGACCTTCTGGTCTCACAGTCCTTGAGCCATGCAGGTGTAGGAGAAATGCTGCTGTGGTACCAAGTTTCAGAGTGGAGAGAATAGGAAAAGACTTCAATAAAAAAAAAAAAATTGTCTGCCAACTCTGCTATTAGCCGTCTACTTTCTGCTTCTGAAACAGAAGATACCCAGGTACTAAAATGAAAGATCATCCCCCCAAACCTGCAACTTCCTGAATAAACCCAGTTCCCCCTGAACCCTGGAGAGAATGGTGTTCCACCCAAGCACAAGTCTGAAAGAGCATTTTTCTGGAAACTCTGACTCTGTGAAAAGAAAAGCAGCTCTTTATTATTATAACAAAAGCAAGGAGGAAAAATATTTTTCAGCTAGAGCTCTGTCCCTCCTTGCTTCATCCTTTGGTTTGGGCAGTATTCACAGCCCCATATGCTAAGCAGTGGAAGATATTTTTCAGAAGCATTTGTCTCCTTGGGAGGCTTCTAAGCTTATTTTGTTGGCAACTATGAAATCACCACTGGGTCTGTCATGTGGTTATTCTGCAGATGGTTTGCATGGGCGGCTTGTTTCTACTGGATGAAACCTCCCTTTGGACTCCAGTTGGAATTAAGAAATTCATGCACTACTTGCCTTTGTTTGCTTATGATAAAAATCCACCCACTGTTTCACCTGGAGTCCTATTGTCCTTTGGAATTTTTGAGAGCACAGAGAGAAGTACAAGGATGGAGTCCCAGTCGAGTAGCTGTTATGCAATGTTCTGCATGAAGCTTCACCAGTCACCAGCCTGGTCATTCCTGGTATGGATGCATGGCAGGTGGTGTGGTGATTTTCTGGGAGCATACAGAAACCAGAGTCCAATGGAAATTCAAAATAACCTTACAGAATTTCACCTAAAGGCAGATGGCAACAGTTATATTACACTTGTAACTTTTTTTTCTTCTCCTCCTCTTCCCCCAAACAATTACACATGTACTTCATGCCAGGAACATTTCTGTGTGCCCAAGAGAGTGAAGTCCTTTTAGACACACTCATTTTAGCATTATCACTTTAAAAATAGGATGCAAAAGTATAAAATAGATTATTCTAGTTCACAGGGGAGAGAAGTTGCTCTTTAACTTTTTAAATTCTTCAGTTCTTTTAAATTTCTTTAGTGGCCCAGAAGATTCAAAAACCAAATTCACTTTTCACAGGTCAAAGAGAGAAGTGACAGTTTTGACATAGCTTTGGTGAGTTATAGAGTTGTTCACCAATGGATTTGAATGTCTGTACCATTGTTCCCTGATGGAAGAAATCTGGTAGGTTATTGAATATTTCTGAATCTGTCCATTTATAAAATGGAGACACCCTGCACTTATTTAGAGATGATGTGTAGATTAAGTAATATAAAATCTAAGGTTTGTATTAGTTATCTGTTCATTATTTTAACAAAATATCTGAGATAAACAACTTGGAAGGAGGTTTTGGCTCATACTTTTGGAGGGTTTAGACCACAGTCAGTTGGCCTGTTGCTTTTAGGGCTGTGGTTAGACAGTTTATCATGGCAGGGAACAAATGGTGGCAAAAGTCTGCTTACTTCACAGTGGCCAGGAAGTGGAAGAAGGTGATGAAGGGGATGGGGTTCCAACCCCCTCTTCAAGGGCACGCCCCCAGTGACCTAACTTCCTCCCACTAGACTCCACCCCTTAGAGGTTCCACAATCTCCAGCAGTATTATCAGCCAGCCACCAGTCTTTTCAAAGAGGTATCTTTAGGGGACACTTATCCAAATCATAGCAAAGTCTCAGCAAAGGGCATCACCTAATATATTCAGCTATTATATATTTCATATTTTCTCTTTGCTATGCTCTGCTCTTTCTGTTTGGTGTGTTTTAACTCAGCTAATTCTCATAATAACCTTGTGTGCCAATAAAATTAACAACACCTTGTCAAATGAAGAAAGGCAGAAAAAAAGGTTAATTTTCCCAAAGCTACAAGGGGAGTAATTAGTTTCAGTGGGGTTTGAACTCATGGTCTTTATCAGTATTCTACTTTGACTCTCCACGTAGTCTATAGATGATCAAAGAACTTTAATTCTCTTCCTCTTGTTCCTAACTATTGGGGTCTTTATTTACCCCATCTGTAAAACTTCTGTGATTGAACCAGCAACTTCTAAAAAAGGTATAGATTGGGAACACCCAGGAACTGTTTCCTAAACTGCACTAGGCCAGTGATTCTGGCTTTGTAGTGTTTATGGGGCATCTGGAATGGATTATTCTGATGCGAAGTTTATTCTAATCATAGCTCCAGAAAAAATAATCTAGTAGACAAGTCATCCTAACCAACAATTTTTTCCTAACTCTCCTGAAATTATTCATATGTCCAGAGGCAGAAGAAAATCTGTCTTCAAAAGAAGGTCACCAGTGTCATCTGTTTGTCTGTCCAGTGTTTCACTAGCTGGTCCTGCTTTGTAAATGTACCTTGAAGTGTTAGGATAGTCACATGGAGCTGTTTTACTTTCTATAATTTAAGTGATTGTCATTTCAGCCATGTGGTTGGCACCAGCCACCCCCTACTTGCATGGCAGTAGTACAGGGCAGGCATTTAAGTCACTCATAAAGGAACAACCCACATGCTGATTTCTTTCTTGATGTGATTTTATACCTACTTCATTTTTAGCATGTAGGAAGAATTGTATGTTTTTGTTAACATTTTATCTAATCTGAACAAAAGTTGTTATCAAATTCCTCTAAGTTTATATATGGCAGATAGAATTTTTATGGCATTGGAAGAAAAAAAATGAATTCAATCTCTGTTTTTCCAAACATCAATCTAAACAAACCTCTTTCTCTTATGTCAACCAGCTTAAATGTCCATTCCACTTTGCAGATGTATGTGTTCATTCTAATTTCAATCAGCAGGGTAGCATCTACAGAGCTGGAATACCAACCAGGCAGTGTGTGTGTGTGTGTGTGTGTGTGTGTGTGTGTGTATACGTGCACATGTGTATGCACTGTTTGCATGCATGCACCCGTATGCACACACATGTATGTGATCATTGTTTTTTGGATGCCACTAATGGTTAAAAATAGCACAAACTATCAAAAATCATTGTTAAACAAAACGTCCTATGTATCTGAAATTCTCATATCAAGCATCATCAGGAAATCAAAACCTGTACATGACTATCTTTTAAAATTGTTTATTCCACTGAAAGAAAAATAAAATATGTCTTAAGTAGCATACAATACAATATAAAACTATTTAAGATGGATTGAATGCTTACCATGTCACTGTTCTGAATGCTGTATTATTTAATTATAATGAAAAACCTGACCTAGGTGCCAGAACTACTATTTCCATTTCTTAGACGAAGATACTGAGTCTCATTTATAATAAGCAGCTTTTCCTAGGTTATCCTGCTAGAAGAGAAGAGTGAGGATTTAATCTGAGTCAAATGTGAGCCCTTTATCCCTGTGGCATGGCTTCCTAATTGGGCGAACCAGTAGATCTGAGGTTCAAATAACCAATGTTTTAATAAAATGCTGTGACTCACATGATTCCAAGGAAACACCCTTCAACTGCTATAAAAATCACATTACTTAGCTGAAAATTTGATAGTCATGGGAGAAGTAGAGAGGGACTGAGGAGGGAGAAGCTAAAGAAGAATGGAAAAGAGAGGCTGTGGGGAGGAGCCACAGCCATGGAGGGACAAGGGCTCATGCCAGGCAGAGGTGTGGAGACTAATGCTAGCTACAAGGACAGAGAAGAGAGGAAAAGTCTTTAACAAGCTGCTTAAATCTCCACAGCCCTCAGGGCTCCTAGATGCCACATTAAAGGGACATCCATCACTGGAGAGATCTGCAGTGGGAGCAGGTGCTAGAGCCATTTAATGAAAGGACCAGGCAGGTCTGGCTTCCCACCTTAGCCCCTGAGAACATGAATCATCATTTTCACCTAATTCCACTTTGTGCTAATCAGGACAGATGATGGGAGGGCTTAATTGAGAATGACATGAAGTCATTCATCCTACTGCAATGGAAAGATCCACTATGCTATCTATAGTAGACTACACAAATTATAACCTAAAACATATAACTTCAAAGCTGTAGTTTAAAAACAAAATCATCCCCAAGTGTATAGTCCAAACTTAAAGAAAATGTTACAGTAGACCACGAAGGAAATTAATTCCAATTTTATCTTTGAACAAACTCTGGCAGTGCACCTGCCTGCATGTGATTGGCAAAGAGGAAGGAAATAAAGGGGGAAAAAGTGTTAAGAGGTGAAAAGGAAGAAAGAGAGGTGGTAGAGGAAAGGAGGATGGGACATTTGTGTAAATAATGGTAATTAGGTATACATTGTATCCCTGTTAACTGTGGAGCTCTCAAATGAGACAAGCTATAAAGCTAAATACAACTAGAAGAAATCAATCAATAACTCATACAGCCACAAAACTATTTTATGGTTAGTTCAGAGCAAGTACTTCTGAATATGACTGACTCTTGAACAGTTTTAAGTGGCTGATTAAATGCATATGTTTTATTTTAAACTTGTCAAATTGAACCTTAGTTACTCTTCCATTCATCCTAGATTTCTATACAAATGATAAGTAATAAGGAGGTATCGTTATTCCACAGCTTCTTAATGTAACAAATACTTAACAGAGTGAGTTGGAATACTCCTCTGGCCCATTTTAATCTTTTGGTACATTCAGTAAATGATTCTTTCAGAATGACGCAAATATCCTAGGACACCAAAGCTGACCAGTTGCAAGACCAGATTAGAGTTTGCCATGAGGGGCCAGAGATGGTGTCATGAACTTTTTTTTAAACTTTCTTAATGGGTGTTAATCTTACTTTACATTCAGTATCATTATATCATCAGGTTTATAATCAGAACATGGAGGTATTCTATCAAAAGTATGCCCCAATCCATTATAACTTTAAAGCTCAAATGTTTATGTTTCTTGGACCCTCAATTCTTTGAATATTTAAGAGTCTGTAATCAAAATTGTAAACTTATATTCCAGCTGTCTGTTATCAACTCTGGTTATAACACTGAGCTGGGCTTGAAGTAACCTCTCTGTAAAAGTGTGTTGACATGGTGTTGGATGTTCTGGGCTCTATCCCCTCTAGTGGACATGTGGCAGATGTGTCAGACAGAAGGGTAGGCATAGATTGGACTCCAGTGCTGCTAAGGCAGACACACAAGATGGTGCTCTGACTCCTATTGACAAGACAAAGGAGAAAGACTGTGCCATAGAACAAGGTCATTTTCCAGAAGAGAAGGAAATTATTGGAGAGCTTGATATTTTGAGTTTTGATTTCCTAATATATATTGTAGAAAGTTGGCTGTTACACCTTTCCTGAGTATGATAAGTGAGCACCGTTTTTCCCCAATTTTTTAAAGAAAAATGCAAATGTTCTAAATAAAGACAGCTAATACTAAAGGATTTTTTTTCAAAAAAATAAATTCTTGGTGCAGGGGGTGTATTCATTTAACCTGCAACCCACTGGGTCTCACACCTGTGAAACAGTGCCTTGACTGATGAATATAACGGATGCCTTATGCTATCCAACAAATGTAAGCCATTGTCTAGCATTCTATCTAAGAAGGATGAAAAGCAGGACGGGATTTTAGAAAGAGTCGTATTCCCCAACAATTACCAATTTTAATAAGTGTTATGTTAACTGCTTCAGAGCATATGATTAAGTACAACCATTTTTAATGCCAATAAACTAATGTATTGTGCTCCAAGTAAATACTCTGCTCTGAAGAAATTGTATGGAATCAATACTGGGTTTAGTTTTCCTTCTGATTTTTCTTTTTCCAAGTTGTGTTACTTTTAGTGAGTTATTCAAACTCTTTAAATCCATTTTCTTGAGTAGAAAATGGGAGTAATAATATTTAATACACAATATTGTGGGATATCCATTGAATATTGACTGGCACAGAGGACATCCTTAATAAATGATATAATTTTTTATTTTAAATGGAAAATTACTGTGTTCTGAAACAATACATGAATTTCTAAACATTAATTAATGACAGTGTACTTTTCAAAAACTTTGAAGTCATGCCCTCTAAATATAATTAGCTTGAAACTCTCAGCACAAAGGTGTAAGTTCATCGATAGTCATTAGTCCTGCTGTGTCCCTTCATGATCTCCAGCAATGCAAACAGTGTCCCAAAGTCCCTACTGCTAGAACATTTGATGCTGTAGTCAAGTGGTGTCAGGGTCACCTTATTGTCCCCTGCCTAAGCCATGTGAGTATATGCACAGTGTCAATCTATGTGGAAAAATGATGACAGCCAAGGACTTCATGGATTTATAACCAGTAAACAAGCAGTACAACTTTTCATTTACTGAACTTAGACCAGGTCTTAGGATGAATGGGGTTAGTTTTCCTTCTGGTTTTGCTTTTCCAAGTTGTGTTACTTTTAGGCTTGAAATCAGGCAGCTTACAGTGAAGGTCGGCTCTGCCCCTAATTAGCTCGGTGACCTTGATATGCTTTATTTTCCTTAATTTTTAATATGTTGGTGATAGTATATGCTCTGTAAAGGTCTGTTGTGAGGGTAAAATTGGATGATGCATATTAAGTATTCTTAGGCATATCTAGTACATGGTAAGTTTCTTGAATCTCTTCCACTTGAGGCTCTGGTATTGCTTCTGATTTCCCTGCAGCCTCACAGACTTCACCTTCTCAGCCTCTCTGGCAATCCTCCACTATGTGAGATTGGAAATGGAGTGCCCATGGTTTCGCTATTGATCCTCCCCTGGTCTTTCTCTCACTCCCTCTAGGTGGCTCATTTCTGCACCTCTACCACCATCTGTCTCCCAATGAGAGCTCTGATCTTATCTTATTAACACCATGCTTTAGTTAGGAAGGATTAGTAAATTGGTCACATCCACAAAGGAAATGGTGACATTGAGTATTACCAAACTGAAACCTGAAACCCAACTACAAAGAATATAGTGGGGGAGGCAGATGATTTAGGTACACCCAAGTCCCAACTCCCAAACTCATCAGAAAGAGAAGGAAACCCATGTGTTTATGGGGCTTGCTGTACTGAGGAAATCATGCAGTTCTTCCATATGATGGTACAGCTTATCCTTTAATTAAAATTGGAAAAACAGTTTTTGAAGGTTAAGAGTTCCATCTAAAACTTCAAATCATTTTCAAGGAAAATTAATGAAAATTATTAATTGTTATAGCTCATTTATAAGAAGCTAGATGAGAACATTATGAAAAATTAGTGAAATTATTATCAGATGGAATAATTAAAGATCAATTGTGAAATAATCACATAATTCTAGCTATACGCTATATCGCTCTTCATTAATCAAAGATAATCTGGAATTGCAATACTTAATTAAATGCAAGAAAGTGTTTGTGTGTTCTGGCTCTGAAAGGAGATAATTGGAGAATGCAGAAGCTGTACAGTTGTCAGCTTTTGCTGAATTTTTTTGAGAGCCTAGAAATGTAGATTCTACAGAGTGGGGGCTGGTCATTTTATGGACTATTGAAATCTGGCCCAAAATAGAAACTACTGTTTTCAGTGAGATATTGCTAATTTTCTTTTCATTCTGAAAGTAAAAGGATTTTAATTCATCAGTAAGCAAACAGTAATGTGTCTGATTTGGGCACATGCATTTATTTAAAGGCTCTTGGTCAAATCCCATCTTGCTTTGCTCTCTTCACTGCCAAAATGGCAAACTTACCTGTTGATAACCTCAGTCATCTTCCAAAGGGAAAGTAACTATGTTCATTCTAAGTTTTAAAAATAAGGTTATACACAATACTCACATGGATTCTCCTTTATTTCTCTTCAGGAATTACATTAAAGTCACACTTGAAATTCCAATGCAGTTTTGAATTTTTGGAAACTTTAAGTTACAATTAAAATTTACATATAGTAAGACATATATGTGTGTGTTTATATACAAACACACACACACATTTATATATAAAACATATACACTCATGCAATCCTCATGATAATCAAGATACAGAACATCTCAGTCACCTCAGAGAAGTCTCTCTGTGCCCCATTCCAGTCAATCTCATCCATATTCAGCAATAGACAGCTTCTGCTCTGCTTATCTGACAGAAGAGATTAGAATTCTGCCTGGTATAGTGGCACACATCTGTAATCCCAGCCACTTGGGAAACTGAGGCAGGAGGATCATAAGTTAAAATCCAGCCAAAGCAAAAATCAAGGTGCTAAACAACTCAGTGAGATCCTGTCTGTAAATAAAGTGCAAAATGGGGCTGGGGATGTGGCCCAGTGGTCGAGTGCCCCTGCGTTCAATCTCTACTACCACCAAAAAAAAAAAAAAAAAAAAAAAAAATCTCTAGCATAGAATAAGGTTCATTTCCTTGCTGTATGTGGAATACATATGAAAATAGAAATTTCTTCAAAAACAAAATGTTTTATGGACTTTGTTTTCTTTCTTCACATTTATGCCTTTTTAAGAAGTAGGGAAGGTACTATTGTTGCTCTTAGTCCAAAAATTGGTTATGCCTTTATAAGAAATAGAGAAGGTACTGTTGTTACTCTTAGTCCACAAATTTGTAAACTGGGTCTCAGAGGAGTTAAGAGATTTGTTTAAGAACACACAAAACATAAAGACAAAATTCAGACCATCTCCTGCTTTACAGTTTTCTAATCCAGAACTTTTTCCTATTCTATCATGCAGGGACATTTTATTTGATTCAGCAAATATTTATCAAACATCTTCTGATTGCCTAAGACTGTGCTAAGATGTAGGTAATAGATATAAAAGTTTCATGTGTTCCCTTAATGTTCCTATGATTCAGTTGAGATAATACATGTACATGAAACAAAAATTAAGTGCAATCCTTAGGCAAACCATCAAGGGTGTTAGGAACCTGTAATTTGTGCTGCCCTGAATACAGATATTAAATTAATAGATATTTAAATAAGAGAGTATGGAATTATCTGCAAGAGATTCACTAAGGAGGTGAATTTCGTGATAGATATTAAAAGAAAAAACACACAAGAATTATGGATAAGAAAAAACAGGTGAAAGGTAAAGCTAAATCTGTATATCTATGTGACCAGGATGAATCTGAACACAACAGGATCCAGAGGCTTTAGTTATGAGTTGAACACAGAAAATGGAGCCAGTTGAAAGCAAGGTAGAATTGTATGGCATTTCCTCCATGGATAGAAGGGAGATAGTGCAGATTCCTAAGCAATGGAGAATCATGAGTGGCATGGGGCAAGTGATGTTTTAGAAGGAATCATTTGGTCTTATCTTGCAGAATGGAGTAGATATTGGAAGACCATCAGAGAGGCTGGTTCAGAAATAGCTGTATCATTGGTAGGTACAAGGTGATAAAGACCCAGACCAGGAAAAGAGAAAGACAAAATTTACCTGCTTTTACAAAAAGTAGACAAGCCATTTCAGCCCTTCAGTAACTGGTATTGTAATTTAGAGGCATGGAAATGGAATTCTTCTGGACACTGAATATCCTCCTGCTAACAGAAACAGGTTTCACAGCCATAGCAATGGTTGTAAAGCCAGGATGCTTTATAAGACTTAATTTTGGCCTGGAGCTTAATTCCTTTTTGCTACACTTCACCACCTGTCAACTTACGAAAGGATGCCCTGACTTGCTTATTTCAGCTTCTCTCTTTGGAGTGTAGTTTAAAATAGCACCCATCAGTCTTAATCTCAACTATTTTCCAAAATGTTTCCCAAATTAATAAGTGCAGGATTGGAAGCAATGACCCTGTAGGGGAATATGACAAAAATAGCTCCCCCATAATTAGAAATGAAATCTCCTTTCATTGAGCAATAGGAAATTGGCAAAACCCAACAGCTTTTCATACTGTGCTGCTCTGAGAGGCCTTCAGGCAAGTGCTCCCTAAGTCCTCTCTCCTTCCACCCAGAGGTCCGATGGTGCCTTTTATTTTGTGGTCAGGTTTCAGGCTGTCAGCTTCTGCCCTATTCCCCATACCCTGGGTGCACATGTAGGTTGGATTGTGGTAATTAAGTGAGCCATGCTCGTGAGCAGATGTCAATTAAACACGTATGTGGGTCAGAGAAAAGAGAAGGCAGAACCCCATGTGCACATGCGCGCGCACACACACACACACACACACACACACACACACACACTACAATACAGGCCACTCTTCATTGATTTGGAAGCCAAACAAGACCTTAAACAGAAGTTGATGCTATTGAAGTTAAAGGCCTTCTATCTTTCTGAAATGATTTTCTCTGGTTCCCAGTCAGTGACTGTTCCTATGGTAGGAAAGACCACAGACTGCAGGAGTAGGTGAAGTTCCTGTCCTATCCATCAGAGAGGCTGGTTCGGAAACAGCTGTAACATAGGTACAAGGTGATAAAGACCCAGCCCAGGCTCTGTGCATGAGAGGCATTTAATCTGGGGAAATGTGCCTTCTCTCTCTGCCTCGGGTTCCATATCTGTTAAATTAGAATAACAGTGGTACTTGCCCCCAAAGACTTGAGAAATATTATATAAAATGATCTACTGAAAGAGCTAAGCATTGTACCTGGAACACTGTAACCTTTCAAATATTAATGATTTTTTTTGTATGATGCTTCCATTGCTGTTATGGTTTTGTGGTGCTTATTGTTTTTTTCTGTTATAATTACTGTTTCAGCCCAAATTTCTAGTTATTCCCCTCTGGGCATTTGCACTATAATAGAGAAAGAATAAATATAAACACCCCAAGGCAGAATTTTAAAAGTTGCTTGTACAGGTACAAGCAATGTACTATAGAAATACCAAAAGAAAGAATAATCCAGCAGAAGCAATCAGGGACCGTTTAATGGGTCAGGTGCATTAAAGGTGAGTTTTGAATGGTAAAAAGGGTTTCTAGTTTACTCCTGAGTGAAGGAAGGCTGCTGAATTTTTTTTTATTCTCTTTTTTTAAATTTGTTTTACTGAGTAATAGATGACAATATAACGCATCACATCATACATAAATAGAGTCTATTTTCTCATTCTTCTGCTTATACATGATGTAGAGTTACATAGGTCACATAATTTTATATGTACCTAGGGTAATAATGTCTGATTCATTCTATTTCCTTCCTACCGTTATAACCCCTCCTCTCCCTTCACTCCCCTCTGCCTAATCTAAAGTACCTCTATTTTTCCCTAAGCACCCTCCCCATTGTGAATTAGCATCCTTGGGATGGAGAAAACATTTGGCCTTTGTTTTTAGTTGTTTTTTTTGGGGGGGTGGTGGTGGCTTATTTTACTTAGCATGATATTCTCCAGCTCCATCCATTTACCTGCAAATACCATACTTTCATTCTTTAAGACTGAGTAATATATCATTGTATATATATATACCACATTTTCTTTATCATCTGTTGAAGGCCATCTAGGCTGGTTCTATAGTTTGGCTATTATAAAATGAGTTGCTATAAACATTGATGTGGCTGTGTCACTATAGTATGCTGATTTTAAGTCCTTTAAGTACAAACCAAGGAGTGGGGTAGCTGGAACAAATGGTGGTTCCATTCCAAGTTTTCTGAGGAATCTCCATACTGCTTTCCATAATGGTTGCACCAGTTTGCAGTTGAATATTTTTGAGGAGAGAATTCAATACCCCTTTATGAAGGGAGTCCTGGCAAAAATGTGGAAAAGGAGTAGAATGAGAAAAGTTACAGTCACAGAAACAATAGACTAGAAGTTGTTAGGTCTTGGGTGTGTTACATTGAGGTTATGAGGCAAAAGCATCCTATGGAATGCCTGAAACTTGGGCTGCCCACTGCTTGGGACGAACAAGTTTTGTGATGTCCAGGGCTTGGGATGCCTAGGGATTGGGATGTCTAGACCATAAAATGCCTAGGCCTTGGGAGGCACAGGCTTTGCCATGCCCGGGCCTTAGAACACTGCCTCTTTATCAGCAAGTATCACATTTACATCTCTTTCACTGCCTTCCAGTCTGACATAGCCTCATGGATGTTGTGAAAGGTAGCCTGACAAAAATATTGTGACCACAGCTCTCCTCTCCCAACCTGGCTGCGCCTAAATTTCCCTGTGTAATAAGGAGTACCACATTCCAAGATCCAAAACCTCTTCTTTTTTTTTTTTTTTTTTAGAGAGAGAGAGAGAGAGAGAGAGAGAGAGAGAATTTTTTTAATATTTATTTTTTAGTTTTTGGTGGACACAACATCTTTGTTTGTATGTGGTGCTAAGGATTGAACCCGGACCGCATGCATGCCAGGCGAACGTGCTACCGCCCAAGCCACATCCTCAGCCCCCCCAAACCTCTCCTTGATGTATCTTTTTCCTTCAATTTCTTTGTTGAATGGATCAATAAGGACCATCAGCATTGTATTTTGACCATACTGTCCATCTCTGCTGCTCCCACCCTGACTCCATCATCTTTACTTGAGCCAAATAAATAATTATGAACAGATGTGTCTATGTGTCTACTTGTCCCTGCACTTCACCTGCCAACCAAGAGCATGGGTGCTAATCCCAGATGCACCGTGTGCTTCCATGAGGATCTTTCCTTAATATCCACACTCTGCCCAACTTGAAAAGTCCTATTTATCTGGCTTCATCAACTTTTATCCTCCTCCCTCCCACTTGGCTCCAATTGCACAAATTTCTTTCTTTCTCTGATTGTATCACACTCACCCCTACTCCGTCTCTTGTGGCTGGCTTATGCCTATCAGTTGGTGCTTTGCTTTCATGTCTTCCTTCAGAGGACCCCTCTTTTGTAAAGTCCCCCTCTCCCTGAATCATATCATCCTGTAATAATCTGACTAGTTGCATCTATTATTTATTTATTCACTCATCTTCCTATCTCCCTCCAATTAGAAAGTAAGCTTTATTAAATTGGGTCTCTTATTGTATTCAAAACTCTTTTCCCAACATCTGCCATGGCCTTAACATAGAGTAGCTGCACAACAAATGTTATTTAACTGAATGACAAAAAACACCAGCCCAAATAAAAGTCCTTATCTTTCTTGCTTGCAGTATATCAAGCAAACTTACTTAACTATCGGTACTCTTTAATAATGACCTCCTTAGTTCCTTCTATACCTGTAACAAGAATTTTTTAAAACTTCTATCTGATCATGGACCACTCCCTACTCACTACACATCATGCAGGACCTGGCCACATGTACCCCTTCAGATCATCCCCTCCTCTTTCCCCAAAGCCCAGAGTACTGACTCTCCATCCCCACCCCCCTATTTTTTTCCTTCTTCTTCTTCTTTAAATGCAAAATCTACACAGGTGGAGGATGGTTGGAGGAATCTTCACTTCATTGTTTGGTCATCAGTATTCAGGACTGCTGATGGTTTTCTACTCCTACGGCCTCACCGTGTTGCCAGTGCACCCTGCACCAGAATGTTTTTGCAGACTTCTTTTTAATTTGTAAAGAGAAGGAACAGGAGGCCCAAAGGTGATTACCAGTCAGAGCAGTTCATCATTAAAAAGGTCTGAGACTTGTGGCAAGTTGATGAGTATAAGATACAGGTCAAATGGATTTTGCACTATTCAGGCTCAGGGTGAATTACAGAAATTAAATAGCACTCTAATTAACCAGAGTAGTTAGCACATAATTCAGATCTCTTGAGCTCCAGCTGGTTGAGTATTAAAAAAAAAAATAGTGTATTGTATATGTACAAATAACCACAACAAAAAACCTGTTCTGGTTATTCTTCCATGTACAGACTTCAAGGGTAAGAAATCTTTACAGATTTTAGTAAAAATGAAACATTCTTATTTGAGAAGAGGAGGGGAAAGGTGAATTCTGTTTTTCAAAGAGAATAAATGATTAACCTAGAGGGGGATGAAAGCAGTTTTGCATTCTCTTGTGAAGCGCACATTCTGACTTGGGTCCTTTAGAACTGCATTACATGAATGAGAAGAATGAAGGGCAAGGTGAAAACTGCATCACACATAAGGTTTCCACGTCAATCTGCTTTGCTGGTTGCTTTTTGAAGGTATGGAGTAGCATTTCCCACCACCCACAAGTTAAAACACAAGAACACAACTTAGATGAACTTAAGATTTTCTATAAAGAAAGAATGGTGGCATCAACAAAAATTGCTTAAATATCTGTTAATTAGATGCAAACCGTGTTAGGAAGCTTATAAGAGACACTGGTGAAATGAGAGGACCCCATGCAAAATAAGAGAATTTCTGGAGTTACAGCCTGTGTATTGAAAATAGAAGCAAAAATAAAGTCTGATGTTATTGCAAAAAAAAAAAAAGAATGGAGAGATCACCATGAACTGGGAGGAGGAGGGGTACAAAAGCTGAGACATGGAGCAAGCCAGCCAATGATTTGAAAATTAGAGAAAAATACTAACAAGGAAAAATAAAACTGATTGTGTGTTTTTTAGATCTCTGAAGTTCAAAGGTCAATTAAAAACATTTCCACTTAAGGAACTATACAAGGTCTCTTTCATTTTAAAAATTTCTTTGAAAAATAAAGAGGATAATAATAATAATAATAATAATAATAATAATAATAATAGCTATCATGTCCTGAGATTTCAGGTACTCCGCTATTCATGCTCATTTTCCCATTTAAGCTTGTGACTTCACAGAATTACTATCTGTACTTTACAAGTGAGGACACTGGGGTTTACAAACACATAACACATTGGTCCAAGAACTCACACGTGAGTCATGAGTCTAGAGGCTTCTCATTCTAACATGCATGTTTCTGAACTAATACCATATGGATCTCCTTAACTTAAGTTATACCCTTTCTATGGAAATGATATAGACAGCTGGTCAACGTAAAATGTGCTCATGAGTCCCACTTGTAAGGGCCTGTGGTCACCTCTATTGCACTACTTGAGATTTGATATGAGTAAACTTTGGAGAAGTAGTCTGAGTATCTCTTTTGGTTCACGTAAGATATTGTTTGCCCAGGTCATGATCCCAATTTAGACAAAAATGACTATGTATTTCCCTCTTCTGTGTCAAAGTTGTCCTGCAGTGATTTAGTCAGGGGTGCAATCTAGGTTTTAATCCTTATAAAAAAAATAAAAGAGTGATTCACAGAACTCACAAAATGACATTCTTCAAGCTATATTTTTCTTCATGGCCAGTATGAGTGAAGATAATTTATGCTCAATTAATAAAACCTGTCTGAAGTTTAAAGTATTTGGGAAAATGATAAGAGAAGTGCTTGTCCTTATAGCCCCGTGCCCATCAAATTATTTGCCAGGTCAAAAGATTCTTCAGAACAAATTCAACTTAAAAGTAATTTTATTTTGAATCAGAGAAACAAAGAGTTTATGGATTTTTTTGCAGTTAAGGGTTATAATTAATAAGTATACCACTGAAAGCTGAATAAGTGCTAATAAGTAGCTACAGCCCTAAGTTATCCACTTTAGAAGGCAATGTGTGTAGTTTCTCTTCGCTTAAATGCATGTCTGCCTGTACCATGTGCTCTTTTGATTACTGTAGCTTCAGAGTACAATTTTAAAACAGGTCTTGTGATGCCTCCAGGTCTCTTCTATTTGCTTTGGTTTTTCAGGACCCTTTGTGACTGTAGACAGGTTTTAGTATTATTTTTCTATTTTTTGATAATGTCATGGGAATAATTTATAGAGATTGCTTTAAGTCAATAGATTGCTTTGGATACTATGGACCTTTTAGTGCTATAAATTCTTCTAATCCAAAGTGTGTGTTTCTGCTCATTTGTATATTTTTTTTTTGTTTTTTTTCATCAGTTTCTCACAGTTCTCATTGTATGGCTCTTCCATCTACCTGATTAAATTTATTCCTGACCTTTTTTTAATGCTATTGTAAATAATTTGAAAATTGTTTTCTTGATTTCTTTTTTGGGGTACTTCATTGTTACAGAAATTTTAGTGACTGCAAGCATGGGGGACTGTGTGTTGGTTCCATGTTCTTCAACTCTGCTGTTTGATCATTAATTTCACAGGTTTTGGTATAGTCTTTCAGCTTTTCCTTAAGATTGAATCCAAACAAAATGGTACTGGCATAAAATCAGATATAGACCAATGAAACAGAATAGAGAAGCCAGAATTAAATCCACACATTTACAGTGAATTGGTCTTTGACAAAGATGCCAAGAATACCCAGTGAGAAAAGATAGCCTTTTCAATAAATGGTCTTGAAAAAATGGGGTATCTAGAGGCAAAAGGATAAAATTGGACCTGAATCTCACACCATATATAAAAACCAACTCCAAATAGATTAAAGACTTAGAAACATAAGACCTACAACTATAAAACTCTTAGAATGAAACACAGGAAAAAGCTTTTTGACATTAGCATGGACAATCATTGTTTGGATATGATCCCACAAGCGTAAGCCACAGAAACAAAAATAGATAGGTTTGCATTGAACTAAAAAGCTCTGTGCAGCAAAGGAAGCAGCAGAGTGAAGAGACAGCCTCTGGAAGAGGAGAAAATGTGGCTTAGTCCTGTATCTGATAAGGAGTTGATATCCAATCAGTAGCAAGAAAAAAAATAAAAATTGAAGCAGAGGAGCTGAACAGACATCTCTCAGATGAAGACATATAAATGGTCAAAAGATAGATGAAAAAAAAAAAGAGCTCAGGCTGAAGATAGAGCTCAGTTGGTAGAGTGCTTGCCTCTCATGCACAAGGACTTGGGTTCAATACCCAGCACCCCCCACCACTCAAAAAAAAAAAAGAAAAAGAAAAAAAGAAACTCAACATCATTGGTAATCAGGGAAGTACAAATTTAAACCACAAGAAGACACATCTACAAACAGGATGTAAAAATAACAAGTAACAGAGCATGAGTGTAGATTCAAATAATTTACCATTAATGTTTATATAAGATAATATTCACAAGTTACAAGATTTTTCTATTTTAAGGGTCTTATGGTTTTGTTCATTAACTATTTTATTTCAGCTCTGAAATGCTTGAAGAAAACAAGTCCTAAGTTTATAACACATTCACAGGGCATTGAGGAACATGCACACTGTACCTGCTTGCAGTCTCCTTGTGGAGATAGACACCCCTATAATGATGCGCAATATAATTTCATTCTCTTTATGGAGCTCACAGATTTATTGGGGTGAAACACAGACAATAGAAAAATTTCAAATAAGACATGCTATGAACAACAGACAGGAAACTGGCATGAGTGGATGATACTGATGGGTAAATGCAGCCATTTCAGACAAGGTAGAAACTTCATGGAAGGTGTCACATTCAGTCTGAGAACTAACTTTCTTTCTTTCTTTCTTTCTTTCTTTCTTTCTTTCTTTCTTTCTTTCTTTCTTTCTTTCTTTTTTTTGTATAAGGGATTAAACTCAGGGGCACTTAACCACTGGGCCACGTTCCTAACCCTTTTTAAATTTTATTTAGACACAGGGTCTCACTGAGTTGCTTAGGGCATAGCTAAATTGCTGAGGCTGGCTTTGAACTTGCGATCCTCCTGTCTCAGCCTTCTGAGCTGCTGGATTGCAGACTTGTGCCACCGCACCCATCTCAATCTGAGAACTTTTTGATAAGAAATAATGAGCCATGTAAAGTTCTGGGGGAAGAAAATTATCTCTAAAATTTGAAAACTAGTTTAGTGTGTTTGATGAACAGAAAGCAAGCCAACTACCTAGAGTACAGAAAATGTGAGATGACAGTTGAGGTGAAGTAGGAGGTGTTGTCACAGAAAACAGGTCTTAATAAAGAGTTGAGATTTTGTTTTAACTGCAATACGAAATCACTGGAGGGTGACTTGCAAGTTGGAGGGTTAATCTGGGGCTGTAGAATTTATCTAAGAACTTTGGATTCCATGGCTGGAGCAGTTTCTGAAAGCCTAAGATGAATGCAAGATATGGAGGAAGAGATGCAGCTTTACATTGAAACTACACCCAGGGATCACCTGATAAGATGTGGTTTATGCATTTCACTTATTAAGGTACCCTTTGGATTTGATTGCATCATTGTGCCAGCACTGTATTAGACACCAAGGAAAGAGCTGTGATGAAGAAATTTCCTTGCTCTCATTTCCATGTTCCAGAATCAAGGCAACACACCATCATGCTGAGCTCTGATTGAGGGTTCTTTTTAATAATTTATGGTCCTTGCTAGTATACATGTCAAGATGCATCAGCATTATTAATCCATGTGCATAGTCTTGAAGGCTATCCTAGAGAAAAGCTTACACATAGTAGGTCTGACCAACTCTTAGATGACTTGGACAAAACTTCCATGTTAGTTTGATCTCTTTGATACACAGTATTCTATTGTATAAATATATCCTCTCTTAAAAAAAAAAGCCACATCCTATTTTTAAACGTAAACATATTGAGAATCTTTTTCCCAAGACGGCCAAGATGCTTTTATAGGGCTTTGCCATATTAATCGCTATTTTGCCTTCATTCTGTCATGCAGTGTACCTTCAGCCTGTGAATCTAATTCTCTATGGCATATATCTATTTTGGACTTAAATTATGTGAATTCAGTTAAACCCACTATTTTTTTTTTGGTAAACAGTTTTTCTGCATAGTCATATGACCTGTTTTGTTTTTGCATATCATACAGGAAGTCACAAAATGGAGAGTCTTTTGTTTTTCCCATTTCCATCTATACTTCCTATTAAAAAAAGAAAAACCCTGATTTCCAATTATTACAGAAGATAGTTTAAAATTACATTGCATTTCTTTCTTTCTCTGGGCTTTCTCTTTACCCTCTGTTTGAGGGGTCAACTGAACTATGGACAGTCTCCCAGATGTGCATGGTCTTTTTTCATGGTGCCCACAAAACAATATCAGAACATCTTTTCTCTCTTCCTATTCCTTTATCTTAGGCAATTTAGTTAATACCTTTGGGCTTTATCTAAACTTTGTTTCTAAAACCCTTGCTGTATCTCCCAAGTCTGTGTTAGTTGCTTTTTCCATATTATTACAAGCATTACCATATACTAGTGTAATTTCTTTTATCAAACTACTCAACTTATGCTACTCAATTTCTTGTACTAAACTCCAAGTAGACTGAGACTAGATCTTTATTACAATTCCAACCCCACCTCCAAAATCAATAGCTATCCAGTAGTAGACCCTTACCAAAAATCTATTGAGTGAATGAATTAACCATCATTTTCTAAGGCAGGTTATAAGTTAATTTGTTCTTATTGTCTGAAACATTCAAAGGGGCTTTGTTTGTAACTTGTGACTTTCCCAGTCTCCTGAATCCTAGTTTGATGATTTTCTTTTATTTTATATAGTTTGATAGTTAGCATGTTGCTTTAGAGAAATGTGGCTTTTAAGTCTGTGGTAGAAAAGAGAGATAAGACAACCCACTATTGGTATAAATCTGCCCTCAGGACCCATTTCTCCGGAAAGGCAGACAGGAATGAGTAGTGTTGGAAGATCTGAGAGCAGGCGATGTCATTTAAAAAAATGAGAACAGGGCATCATTTCTACATTCACTTTCATTCCTCTGATATTCCAGCTCACAAAACCTCTGGCTGGATTGTTGACAGTCATAGGACTGTGGCTTCCAGTGCCTTTATACCAGAATCTGAGTGGCTGTGTAAGGGGTGAGAGAGGGTGCTCCAACTCATGAATAAAAACTAGGTATTCTGATGTTGCTGACAAAGAGCTGAAATTGCTGAACCAATTGATATACTCCCAGGGAAATATAGGTGAAAAAAAAGATACTTACTTTTTTTTTTCTTTTTTCTTTTTATTTCCCTCCCCTAGCTCTTCACCAGCAAATTCTACCCAAGGAACCAGGAACTGAGGAGGAAGGAAGTAATTGACATTCAAAGCCTCTATTTTTAGACACCTTTACACTTTCCATTGCTTCTAACTAGCAAGGATTTTTCCAAACAAGCTTTTAATTAGCAGGTGAGTTTAATTGATATGTGGGTTTCTCAGAAGGGGAAAGGACCTCGATGTGGAGAAGGAGCGGGAGGGACTCCATCATTCCCACTCACAATAGAAAGACCATTAATTCATTTGCACCTGGATGTTTTAAAGGATCAATTTACTGTAGCAAAGAAAGAAGGCAGAGAATCAAAAGGTTGGAATCTGTCAGAGAAGAAAGAGAAGCACTATAATTTAACATGCTATGTGGATGATTTAAAACTTGAAAAAAAAAACATTGCCACCAACATCCAGATACAGAAACGAACCTATTTGCTTATAGTCAGGGTCTGTCCAAGTGCTGAGAAAGGATTTGGGTTTCAAAATCAAAAGAAGTAAGTTTTTTTTTTTTTTTAAAGTCTTTAGTCCAGAGTCAAGGAAAAATGTTAGATTAAAACACATATTTTTATTGCTCTTAAAGAAATGTATTATTAATTTCCTTAAGACTGCTTTTCATTCACCAAATTTTTTAAAAAGCCAAATTCTAAGTAAATAGTCTGGCTTTGAATGGGAGAGGAGACTCCACATATCCGGCGTTCAATTTTGTACGGGGGGAAGTGCAGGAATGTTTAGGCATCACCAATCAGAAACTACTGGCTACACTCAATACAGAGAAATGCTGACTAATGTAACGTGTTAAAATTCAGGAGTAAATGGACTGTATGTTGGTGATCTCATAGCATCGAATGAATGGCTGAACCATTAAGCCTCCCACATGGATGGGAACTAGAAAAGCTTTGAAATATGGGTAGAAGAAACCAGGGGAGGATCCATCAAGGAATCTGCCATCAGAAGGCCACAGCTCTTTGCCATTTTTCTTTCTTTTCTTATTTAGATCAAATTCCCAATTCTCAGGGACAGGATCTCATTGGTGTGGCTGGATTCATATGCTCACCCACTGGCAGAGGAGGTAAGCTGCAGCAACTCCACCAATACCATCTGTGGTGGGGAGAAAAGTTTCTCAGATAGCATCTTCAGGATGCTGATGCAACTTCTGATCGACTCTCAAGGTTTCTGCATGTGTAGAAACACACACATCTACCATCAAATCTACATGTGTCTATGTAGAAACATATTTTTTAAAAGCTACACTGATCCCACTTTCCCCAGTAGTCCCTGGTGGCTTCAGTATTCTTACAGGGGCTGAACCAAGTTCTGAAGCTTTGTGCCACAAGAAACATTGCAAAGTGCATATTCTCCATTAGCGAGAGTGGAAGCCTACATTTCTGAGAAAGAAAATTCTCTTTTGATTCCCCACTGCTAGCAACCGTAAAAAAAATGGCTGCACTTTCACCCTTTAAGATGCCTTTTCAGATTATTTGATATTTATTCTTAAAAAAGCCTTAAATAATAGCCTGGACCCTGCTGAGTTCACCATAGAACTGTCAGAGACTTATATTTATTGGACAAATGGTAGTTACATAGAACACAGAGTCCTAGAAGAGAAGCCAGCCACATAAACATCTCCTACCTCTAAATGTGGGCCTCATAGGGCCCAAACAGAGATTCTTAGTTAATGTTATTCCAATATAAAATGAATTTTTGGTTACTACAGGAATAGAATAATAGAATCATTTATGAATGACACCCCCCCTCGAGTAAAATTTGGTGATTCCTAATACATATCCTGAAAACATTTATTTATTTTTTTCTAAAGAAAAAGAATGCATGAGGATAGTTTGAAAATCTGTTACCTGGCTTGATGGTTATTCCAAACATTTTTCTGGCGGAAATACATTGCTGTCTTGTCTGTAGTGTTTAGATTTGCAACTTGGCCAACTTGGCTTATGTACAAAGATGTGGGATACTTATAGGAGAAATCTGAAAAGAACATCAGATGCAATTACAGTCCTGCCTTGTGTGATCTGTGGGTCTTTGTATTCTTCTCCAGAATGTTTGCAATGCAAGCTCTCGAGGGCAGCAAGCTAAGTCAGTCTAGTGTGCATGTGCATGAACTCTGGGAAGTTAATGAAAATAAGAACCCTTGAATGCTGTAATTGGTGATCCAGCCTCCTAGACTACTAAAAATTAATTGGCCAGATGTTCCCTACCCAACTATAATGGGGGATGATGTAGGAGACTGAGTTTTCAACCTTCCCCAGGTGTGCACATTTGAGCAGAGAAAAGTGATTATGAGTGACATTTTGACAGGTGCAGTGCCCATGTTCCACAGTGCCCTTGTGTATCTGCTATATATTTAGGGTTTTTCCCCTGAGGCATTTCAGAGATATGAAAATAGACAAGGAGCAAAATGAGAAGACCCTTAGAATAGGAAAAAATGCTTGGAAGTTGTGAATACATATTGATTATATTATTATTTTAGGTTATAGTCATGGCTGTCACTATTAGCTCATGTTGTAATTATGTGCAGGCATTGGAGTAAGCACTTTACCCTTCCCAGTTTTAGAGGTGGGTTCTTGTGTTATCTCCACTTTCAGATTTGTCAACTGACCTTCAAAGGGACACAGTCCATTTCTCACAGTTACACAGAGGTAGTAGGGTAGACTTTAAGGATATGATATCTGAGCACCTGGACTTATTCCTAAGTGACATAGTCCCCCAAGTAGCAGAGTTTATTCACCCTGCTAAGCCAAGATCACTATGAAAATCCCATTGTATGTATTATCTCAGTCAGTCTTTAGGACCACTGAGAGAAGTGCAAATTTACCTTCCCATTTCATCAGAGAAGACACAGATGCTTTGAGAGTTTGATGAATTTGATCAAGGTCACTTGCTACTACAGAACAGAGAATATATTCAAGTCTAGTATTCTCTGACTCCAAAGCCCTGGTCTCAACCACAGCAACACAGTGCTAAAGAAAGTGTATGTTGGGCTGAGGTGGAGCTCAGTGGTTGAGGACTTGCCTGACATGCAGGAGGCCCTGGGTTCCTTTCCTAGCACTGCAAAAAACCAAATCAAACAAAAACCACAAATACATGTCTTCTGGAAGTGAAAATTACAGGACCACTGGATTTGATTTGAATCCCATTTTCTTTACTCTCCTCATTCGTATGTTTATGTTCACCACAAAAACAATTATCCTGACATCTCCTATGCACCATTTCCTTGGGCTTCAATTTTGAATGGAACCAAAAACATCCCCTGATTATTCCATGCAATGCCCTTAAGGACTATTTAGGAAGAAAATGTTGTTCTTCTGATAAAACAGCACAGCTGTCTCAAAGAGCTTTTAATCCATCTTTTTAAAAGATGTGGACTTTCTAAAATAATGTCGCCCCCATTTGTCTTCTATGAAAGAAGATATTTCAAAACCAGGAACACCTATCATAATAAACCATTAAGAAGACTCCAGCATTTCAGTATATTTTTAGAATTTCATATTTCACCAAATGTTGTTATATATAATTCATGGTAGTGGGATATGATGGGATATGACAGTTATCTCATTTGTGAAGAAGGACCAAATAACTCATTGTCCCACATATACAAATAAATTATTCTTTTCCCCAAGCACAAGATTCTGTTTGTTTCCTCACCTTAATGGGTTTTCTTTTCTGCATAATACTTTTTGCAAAAGATGATGACCTTTAATATCAATTTGACTTTTGTGAAAGAAGGAAAATTCCTAGGAATTAGCCTCACAGATCCACGAATGGAGAGTTAGCAAGGCAGTCTCCAGCTCTGGAAATAAAAAAAAAGAGGCCTCCAAGGATCTCTGTTCTATAGGATTTCACTCAGTGCTTTTGCCACGTGTCGAACACGAGGGAGAGAACCAGAGGTTTTCCTGCATTTCAGGTTATATCATGTTTCAGGTGAAAGAGGGACTTGGGTCCTAATTTTCTTTCTATTTCTTTCAATTTCAAAGTGTCCTTCGTTTGATTCAAGTGTAGAACTTCCTAGAGTTAAATTGAAGGTTCCCTGTGTAATACTTTATCACATAAGATATTTTAAAGTATACGTGAAAATAATTAAATGAAAATTTTCCCTAATTAAATTTCATCAATATGTTGACCATATGCCTCACTAAGTTTTGACTGTGTTCCACGTTTTATTCTTCATGATCATGCACGTTTCTTCTGGTCTTTAATCTTACCTGGTGTGGACGCTAGTGTGTGATGTCCTTACTTGATCAGCTTCTTGGAAGACGGGTGTTTCCTATTCTCAATTTATGGCACATTCATCAAAGAACTCAATAGCTCTCTTTGAAACTGAAGTAAAATTAAAGGTGGTTAAGAAACAGAAACAGGTTCACATTGCCTCCTAAAGGGTAAGGATTAATTGGAGAATCACGTGGCTGGTGAGAAAGCATTTGGAGAAAGTACTAGCTGATGCTTCTTGTTATTTTTCTTTGAAATATTTCCAAGGGAACTCATGTCATGGTGAATTTTTAAGCCTTTTATCATGAAAAATTTCAAGCACACATTCATGGAGTGACTAAAGGTGCATATTCGTGCTTTTACTGTAAACAGGCGGTATATACTATACAAGTAACTGATAGAGAACACTGAATTTCACAATTGTATATGTGTAAGCTCACACGAAAGAGCATACTTGATCAAGACATCTTATATCTGTGTATTTTGTATAACAATATACAATAATACAGGTATGATACATAAATATGGCCCATTTGAGTATTCTTTGACAAATATGCATGTATATGTGTGTGTACATGGGTGTGAGTGTACAAATAATGCCTGTTGGATCAGGCAACTAGTGTACCTAGTTTTAATCTATTATAAGGATATATCTATGGAGGGGGGAATCCAACTTAATAGTTCAAGCACCAGCAATAACCACACTTCAACTGGACTTCCTATAGTCGATATCATCTGGGTGCAAAGCTAATAATAATTCTGAGGGAGATGGTCATGGCCTCCACTGAGAGTTCCCAGAAGGAGTTTTTTAAAGCTCAATGCAATTGAGAATTCCAAAGTGGTGAGAAGACCTTTCAATAGCATCTTTTGAGGTAGTCACCTTGTGAACTCCATGACCACTTTGCATTAATTTTGGTGAGTTTTCAGTAATCAGGTGATCAGGTCAAATACACAAGCAGTGATTCTTCAATGGATCTAGCAAATTTTTTTTAGAATTTTTTTTTAATTTTAATTTTTATTTTTATAAAAATAAAAAAATAATAAAAAAATAAAAAATAAAAAATAAAAATAAAAATAAAGATCCAGCAAATTTTGATTCATTACTTGGGCTTGTCATAGCCAATACAATGCTCTTATTGCCTTCACTCTTAAACACAGAGACTACAAAGTGGAAAGTTATACAGAGGCTTAGGTGAAGATAAAAAATCTGTGCATTTTAAGGAGGGTGCAATGGAACAGAACACATTTTATGCATCTTCAAGGTGCCAGTTCTGGCTAGTTAGTGTATTACATTTCTGATCTCATTTCACTCATAATCTTCCTTTGGAAAAGATTGATTATCTCTAGTTTCCAGATGAGAAAACTAAAATTCAGAGCAATTAAGTAACTTGCCAATTCATTTACCTCCCGGAATCCTTCTTTCCCCATTAGAGTTGGAGACAGGTATCCTTGTAATAAAATCATTTTTTCATTGCCTTCAATCCCCTCCTCTCTAAATTTAGCTCCATGATGGCTAGGACTTTGTTTATCTTATTCATTAGTTTATTCCCAGAGTCAGATGCATTCATTAGATTTATTCAACAATTATTTATTGAGTGCCAAATATATGCCAAATGCTAATGAAATAATTAACAAATATAAACAACCCTTTGATCTTTGAAGAGCTGACATTCTAGCAAAGGGAGACAAAAGGTAAACATGATGTGAGATTCTATAGATTGTTAGACAAAAAGCTCAATGGAAAATAAGAAAGCAGGAAGGGGCCAGGTAGGGAAAGGTCAGGGAAATTCTCACAGAGAAAGTCACATTTGAATGGAGACCCAAAGGAGGTGGTGTAGGGGTCAAGGTAAGGGTGCTCCAGGAAGGAGGAGCAGCCAGTTTGTAGGCATGAGGTGGAAATGCTCCTGGCACCACATCTAAGTGTCACAAGAAAGCCAGTGTAGCTGAACAGGAGTGCAAAAGAGGAAGAGTAGTGGAAGATCTGCTGAGATGAGTGCTGGGTAACAGAGGGTGGCGAACTGGGTCCTCCTAGGGTCATATAGACAATAGACTTTACTCTGAGCAACATAAGTCAATGGGAGTTAGAACACAGGAATGACTGGCTTGATTTACTTCTTTATTGGATGATCATAGATTGCTAAGTCAATTTAAAGTGGTCAAGAGTAGACACAGGGAAAATATTTGAAATCTTTTAATATAATTTTGGCCAACCCAACTACATGCATCTTAAATAGGTTGAAGTAGCAGTGACAACGAGGAAGAGGAAGTGAGATTCTGGATATATTTTGCAGATCACACTGACTAGATAGTTTGAAGTGGGTCATGGGACTAGAAGATGAGTCAAGAGTAGCCTGAGGTTTTTGGTCTGAGCAATTGGATTCAAGTGTCATTGACTAGTTCACTGAAGAATGGTATGCCATGTGGGAAGGTCTGAAGTTGCTTGCATTTTGAGCATGATAAATTTGAGATGCTTGTTAGATAACTATCTAAGGTATTTGACTGGCAAATATATGTGGGAGTCATCTGAGCCCAGGGGAGTGCTTGAGGCTTGGGGTATAAATGTGATATCTTTAGTGTGCAGATTGTATTAGAAATCATGGGACCAGACTCTGTCTCCATGGTGGTTGGTGAGTACCAGGTTCATAGTGGGCATTTTTAAATCATCTATAAATTAATGAGTGAATGTATGCACGCATGCCACAAAGGTGAGACTGGAAAAAAATTAGTTTGACGCAAGAACTATTGTGTTTCTAACTCTGTGTCAATCATGCTTTTCACTTGTTATCAGCAGAATATTTTTCTAGCTGTTTTAACAACACTTGGGAAGGAAAAAAGGAATTTATGCAAAAGTATATTGATGAAACTCACAGAAAATATTTTTCAAAAGCTATAGAATGAGGTTTATGTGCTACATAATCAGTAATATAGTTATCAGAAAAACATTGCAATGTGTAACCCTTAGCCACAGAATAGGAATGATGGTGGTTTTAATTGTATTAAATTAAGGAGAAGGAAATCATCTTTAATAAGTACCTACTAGGTGACAGATAATGACTTTTATTCATGATAGATAATTCATTTTGATGAATGCCACTTTTATGTTAGCTCATTTAATTCTCTTACCATCTTTGTGTAACATACTATTGTTTTGCAAATAGATGAAGAAGCTGAGGGTCAGGGGTGTTAAGTAGTTCTCCTAGATTTCACAGGTGGTGAGTACCAGAGAACTGGGTTCCAGTATAGATTTGTCTCACTCCAAAATGCATACTTTTTCCATTTTACTAGAATGCCTTCCCAAAGCAAGAAAAAAAAAAAAATGTTCAGCCATTCAGAAAAAGCATCAAATTTTTTTTAGAACACCATGCAGTGGGCAGGGCTGATGGCTTGTTTCAGCTTAGTAAAACATGAAAACTGAAGCTAAGTGACCCTGCCCAGTTTCCTCTAACAGCAGAGGAGAATGGGCTTCCATCTGCAAAGCATATTTTTGTGGTGTGTATGTGGGTGTTGCCAGGGATTGAACACTGGGGCAGCCGACCACTGAACCACATCCCTAGCCCTATTTTGTGTTTTATTTGGATGAGGCTGAGTGTTCCTGCCACAACTCCAAAGTAAGTTTAGCAAAAGTAATGATATGCCTAATGAAAATATCCCTACTTCATTCTTTTGTAAGGAACTTTTGCAGAACATTGACTGCCTTCAATCACCAAAATGTAACTGTACTAAATACCTATATTTATTGACCATAGTTGGATTTCTTTGACAATATAATGGGGGTCTCTTCATGCATTTCTGCCCACCTTAAATCCTAATTGTGACAGCATTTTCCCCTCGTCGCACATAATGACTCAGGATTCTAATAATGTTCATTTTTCAATTGATTTGTATTTGATTTTTTTTTCTTAATTGTACCCCTACCCCTGAAAGCACTCGTGTTTGGAAACTAGACACATCTCCTCTCTCTCTCCAGTTCTCTAGTTCTGATGTGGAGAATCAATCTCTCTTGTCAATACCATGTTTCCCTTCCTGCAATGTCATTTATTTTTCTATTGAATTGTCTTTCACTTTATTTTTCTGATCCCTTTTCTTTTGAATCATATGAAAATCCATTTCTCCCCACTGAATCACTTCAGTTGAGTGCAATGAGATTCTGCTGGTTTTTATTTTCCTCCCTCTGCATGTTATGTTTATTATGAAATCAACATCTTTGTAGCTTTGAAGTCTCTTGATCATTTTCTCTAGATTCCGGGCCTCTGTGTTGGGAGAGTTCTCCGTGATCTGTTCTCCACCTATATTTAAGTTTGTCCTGTTGTCCCACATCAGCTTTTCAGGAGGTTTTTTGCATTCTTCAAGTTTTCACATATTGCTATCAGAAAACTTTGCTACTAGGGGGTAGTCAGTGAATTATAAATCCTCTGCTCTGTTCTGCTCTCTGCACATGTTTATTAGTAAGTGGCTATATTGCAAAATGTTCCATTCTTCTAGGCTTGTCCATACTTATATTTATTTATATTTTTAAAATATATTTAAATATTGTATTGGCCCTGTGGAAAGTTGGAGGAATAAATGTGATACCATCACTATTGGTCTGCTAGAGGGGCTGTAACAAAGTGCCCCAACTGAGAGACTCACAAAGCATAAATTTCTTACAATTTTTGAACCCAGAGCCTCTTCTGTTGGCTGGCAGGTGGCTGATAGCTCCACTGTTCCCCCATGATCATTCCTCTACCTGTATATCTTTGTCCTTATCACTTCTTCTCGAAAGGACAGTTATATTGATTAAGGTTCATCTTAAATTGACTTAAACTTACTCTTTCAAAGCCCTCTCTCTTTCCAAATACAGTCATATTCTGAGATACAGGGGATGAGGACTTTGCCATGGAATTTGGAAGAACACCATTCAGCTCATAATACTGTCAATAAATATTCTATTTTTATAATGTTGTGGTTATTATTATTATTATTATTATTATTATTATTAATCAATACTGGGGATTGAACTCAGATCCTACAGCATGCCAGACAAGCACTCCATGACTCAGCCACATCTCCAGAGAATTTTATTTTTTATTTTGAGACAGGGTTACACTAAGTTACCTAGGTTGGCCTTGAATTTGTGATTCTTCTGAATCCTTCTGCAATCCTCATGAATTACTGAGATTATTGGCATGTACCACTGTAGCCGATTTATGAATGTCTTAATTCAGGAGTTAACTCATTGTGGCTGCTCAATAATTTCTAACTGTTATCTTTACTGTATATATATATATATATATATTTTTTTTTTCAGTATGTCTAGTCTTTTTTTTATTAATTTATTTCTGGGAGTAGCCGTATCCTTTCCCCCATCTGTTCATGTTTAGAAACACTTCTTCCTCATTTTAGGTGTCCATTATTTTATAATTATAATCTGAATATATACTTGTCCTAATGAGAAAAACATTCCATAACAACTTAGAGAAGATGTGATAGTTTTAACTGTGAGGCAGGTCTTTTCTTTAGACTAAAACCCTGTAAACAATGTTAAGTATTTCTGTATCAAGTCTTTATCAAGCAAGGAAAATCATAATTCAGGAAAATCTGAATAATCCTTTTGGAATAAAGACACCTAAGAACTGATATAAGAAATCTAATGAACCAAGAGTTGACTTAACTTCATATAGTTTTTAATGATGAAGATGTGACACAATTCCCTATTCCTTCAATGAGCCCTCTATAGATAGCATCCTTTATAATTTCAGTTAAAATCAGCAAGTTGAGAGCATAACTAAAGGAAGGGTCCCATCCTTATCAGTCAAGCCTTCTTGGAAAGAAAATTGAATTCTAACTTTCAAAGCACTTGCCATCCCAGGCAATTCTATCAACATCCAAAACTATTTTTTTTTTCTGGCCTGACCACCCTCCTGAGAGGTGTGGATAAGTGAAATGGAATACAAGTGGCTGCCTCAGTTTCCCTAAGTCCAAATAACACAGTCTCCTGTCTCATGCACTTAAGGGGCTATTCGCTAACTAAAGAATACATTTCAAGTTTTTCACTCCTTTACCAATTCTTCAGCCTCCTCTTCTGTCTCTCCTCAGACCCTCAGGGGCAGCGCCTTAGGCCTGCTCAGTTTCTCTACCAGAATGCTTCTGTTTTGCAAATTTTCTCCCACCCCCTTTATCCAGCCATCTCCCTCTACTTACACCTAGAGAAATCCCACCTCTCTAGTAACTTAGTTACTTTCCTGAGGCTGGAGACAAGGTCCCCTTCCTCTGGACTGTAAACTTGGTTTCCAGTATTTTCATTACTTCCCCATGTTCAGTATAGAGGAAGGAGTAATGAGAGAACCAGGAAGGAAAGAGAGAGAAAGGAGTCTTCCTAGCTCACCCCATCTCACTATTACCCTTCAGTGATATATGTTTCTTGATTTTTTTCTCTTTTTATAAAACTTCATTTCTTCCTCTACATAATTATGAGTAGAAAGTGCTATCATTATGTTACTGTGTATTAGATACTATTTTAGCATTTTACAGTGGTTATATTCTGAAATCTTCATAACCATTACATGGTATCTTATTTTTATTCTAATTTGATAGAAAAGAAACCCACAGCTTAGAAATGTTAGGCCAATCCCCCAAGGTTACAAAACTACAGAGATATGAAAAGTGGATGAATTTAGTTTGCTTCTCTTTGGAGTCCTGAGTGCTCACTACAGCACAATACAATGTTGCCTATTGGTTCATATATTGTATTCTAAACAACAAAATTATATATATATATATATATATCTTTAGGAAGGCAGTGGAAAATGAAATTGTTAAGATTAAAATCCAAACTCTATATTCAAAAGACTCTAGGGAACCATCATTTTAAACAGGAGACTCAAAAATCACTCACAGTAGGCTGGTGTCTAGCTCAGTGATAGAGCACTGGCCTAGCATGTACCATGTACAGGACCCTGGCTTTAATCCCTAGCACCACACACACACACACACTCAGAAGTACTCATAAGACTAATAATTATGGTCCATACCTATATAATGCTTGCCACCACATGCTTGTTAGTATTCAAAGTGTTAGCATTACTAACTTGGTCTTCACAATAACTCCATGAGAGAAGTACAATAATTGTCACAAAACAGAAGGGTGGAAAAATTAAGTGACTTGTCCACCATCAAACGGCTATGGGGATGCCTTGGCCTAGCAGGAAAGTACTATGCCTTCTATACAGGACATAAAACTTAGAATTAAACTTTGTAAAAAATGTTAAATAGTTCTGTATCATCTCTTCATAAAGCAAGGAAAATCATAATTCTATACAGGACTATATAATATAAATTTAACTTTCATCTGCTAACCTGTATTTGTACCTTTTCCTTAATGTAACCACAATATACTTACCTTGACTAGAATTGGTACTTAATAGGTAATCAACAACTAAAAAAAAAAAAAAACCTGGGGATGATTCCTGAGCCAGTTTTGTTTGCAGAAGCAGGGCACTAACTTTAATTAACTTTAACTAGGACTGCTTGTAGCTCCATGTGAGAAAAGACACAAAAAGGCCCATTAACTCTGAACATCATTTCTGTGTTTTTGTTCTGTATGCCCTGGAGATAGTACTTTTCCCCTGCTGTTCTCTGATTTTTGCCTTTTTCCATTTTTTGAATGTATTAAGAGTGGGTGTGAGTCTAAAATTAGTTACATATGCACTGTAGCCTTTTTGTTCATCCAAACATATTATTTCTGGGGAAATGTAGAGAACTTTAAGAAATACTGTTTTAAGGTTTGGAAAACTGTTTTCAGGAATCCCATCATCTAATTCATGACTAAATTATTTGGTCTCAATTTTTCTTCTGAGTGTGCGTAGAGATTTTAACTCCAGCTCTAGGGTGATTGTTTGCAACATACTAACTGTTGATTCTTATTCCCTCCATTACACATGCATACCTGACTTTATGGTTTGGTAATATTGAATGAAAACAGTTAACTTTCAAATATTCAATATTTCATTATAAAAATCCACCACATAATCCCACGCACAAACATTTCCTACAAACCAGCATTCAAAAATTACTTTATACTAGTTTTGTGCTTCTAGACTTTGAAGAACTGCTTCAGTGACAGCTGAAGTGAGACATTTAGCAGTTCCGCCACTGTCCTTTCTGTATTCTGAGCCAGGCGCAAGGACTCCTTTCCTCTTGAAAGTTTTATCATGTACAAGGCTATTAACGTTATGAGCATGGGCTGAAGCGTGAATAGAACCTGAGACTTACTGATGATGTCATTACACTGGTCAATAAAATACATAGAGGCAAGGGCTCCTCATGCTACCAGGCTGCACTAACTAAATCAGGATACACGAGCAATTAACTCTTTAATTAAGATGAATGGGTGACATTAGCCCTCCTTAAACTCCGCTCGTCAGCATTTACAAATAGAAAAAGACGGATGCCTCCTTCCCAAGAAATGTAGGTTTTATTTTCCATTCATCAACACAGTCTCATTCTTCCTACTTTGTAAACAAAGTCACTGATGTCTAAGGGTTGGTCAGGGATCTTCTAGCAGATTCATTTCACCAGTCATCTCTCTTACTGTTTAAGCCACTCTATTAGGATTTATCAGATATTCTAATGATAGCTTTGCCTTTAATACCTCTAAACTATGGAACTACATACATGTTGGTATCTACTGGTAAAACGATGAATTTAGGGGAGGTAGGTTGGGGAAAGTGCATGGGGGCAGGAAAGATAGTGGAATAAGATGAATATCATTATCCTAGGTACATGTATGACTGCACATATGGTGTGACACTACATCATGTGTCACAACCAGAGAAATGAAAAGTTGTGCTGCAATTGTGTACAAAGAATCAAATGCATCCTGCTGATACCAAATTAAAATAAATAAATAAATAAGATGAATAAATGTACTTCTTCCAATAACTCTTCATTGATGTTATGCTACTTCACCAGGAACTTAACTCAAGACTGAATATCTATAGCTATGTGCTCTGTTCTGCTGTCTTCAGTCAGTTAGCCAGATGACCTTAGGGAAGGAAGTCTCTGGATCTAATGTGTAAAAGTTGGTTACGGAGAAATTGATCCCTTAATTTCCTTTCAATAGTATTTAATGCTGTAAAGAAGGAAAACAAAGATATAAATTATTCCAGGAACAAAGTAACAAAACTAGCACTAAGAGAAATGTACAGTGATCCAATATTTTCTAATAGCCACGTGAAAAAGAGAAATGGGTGAAATAAATTTTAATATTTTATTTAAGACAACATATTCAAAATATCCTTGTAATATGTAGTTATATAATATGTTTTCTATGTGACCTATTTTATATATTTTGCATTGTTTTTGAGATTTTATTGCACATTTCAATTTAGATGAAACATATTTCATATTATCAGCCACAAGGGGCTAATGGTTACCTTATTGAGCAGCACAATTTCAATGGTAACAAATAAAGGAGTAAGTGCCAGTATCTCTTTTCAGTATCTGTCAGTTGTAAGTAAATTTTTAAACAAAATAATTTCCAAATATATATTTTCACAGATTTTTAAGTCCAAGAAAACTACCCAAATTATAAACTTGGATTGTCCATAGGAAATTTGATTTATTTGAATTAATAAGATTTATTATAAAAGGAATAGTCACAGTTAAGCAAATTCATATACCATTATGTGGCACAAAATAATACCACCCAAGTCAGAAAAGAGACAAAATCCTGTTAGTTCCACACTGTGGAGTGATGAGCATTCTGTGCTCTTTGCTTATAACAGACAGTCTTAGATTTGTGGTTAGTGACACCAGCTGTCTAATGGGTCAGGTAAACTTACCTATAGAAAGGTCCTATCTATACCATGTATGAATATATCACTTAAAATTAATTTAATTTCATCATGTTCTTTATGTTTTAAGTGGAGATCTTTAAATTTTAGGGGTAGTGTGATATGCTCTTAACATATAAATATATATTTTTATATATATTTATGTGAATATATATTTATATATGTATTTATGTATGTATGTATAAACATATCTATATGTGTGTGTATATATATATATATACATATATATATATAAAATAACTAATCTTACCACCCCATTTTTTTCTGGTTTAATTGGACTCAACAGAAATTTATAGAGCATAAAATAAATTAAACTGTCAGAAAATCCTTTTGATTAAAATTTATGGATTTTGATGTTTGCAGAATTTTGTCTTCTCACCTTATTTGGAATTTTTTTTCACCTTGAGATATTACTTTAATAGATAATAATGTCCACCAAATGATATTTAATTATAACTAAATTTAGTCACATAATTATGTTCAAGTGCTAGGCACTGTGATAACTGTGTTGTATATTTTATATAATAGAATCTGACTTGGACTTGTTTTTCTTAACAAACAAATTGAAAGGCAACCTCTCTGATTCTGTCTCCAAGGAAACCCTCCCCCTTTATAAACACTGTGGACTTTATAATAGATACTTTTATTTTCCATGCTTATAACTACATGTGATTTCCTTAAATGACCCAGACCAGGAGCTAGAACACAGAAATTCTTCAAACAAATATTTATTGAAGAAATTATTTAAATAAATTACAAGTTTTCAAATAAGGCAGTTATTCAGCAAGCATCTATTTTCCAGGTGATAGACCCTTTTCAAAGAGAATGAAATAAATATTTCATAACTGAAAAAATAAAACTATATTTTTACGTGATGGACACTTGACCAAATAAGCAGTCACATATTAGAAAGCAAGCACAGTGCTCTGTCTTACAGGAAATCACAGTCTAGTGGAAGAGACAGACATTCCAATCTATGATTCTATTATAGATTTTGTTATAGATGAGCTAGGAAGCAGGGCTACATTTTCCAAGACCTAGTAGAAAATATAGGAAAGGGGGCCCCCTGGATGGGATCAGAAAATATAGCAGACCGTTTCTAGGTAGCATATCCAGGGACGTCACAAGCTAAGGGGCACAGAGGTGGGAAATGACATAGTGGGCTCTTTCCTGAGTGTCCCATTGAGTTTAAGAATTAGCCATAATAGGAACTGAAAGAATTGAAAGGTGGAAAGATTCTCTGGAGACCCCATTGGGGAATATACATATTCATATGGTCTCATTACCAATAGGAAGTGATTGAAGGTTTTTAGGTAAGTTGTAGAATCAGATGTGGGGATTACACACAATAATCATTGCATCCTATGGTAGATAATTTGAACAAACATCCTTCTACTGCAAATGCAGTAGGTAAGGACAGGGAACATGTGGGTCCATTGGAAGCACTGAGGGTCAGTGTACAGTTGGAAAAAATTTCACAAACATTTCTAAGGCAGATTCTACTGGGCTTATTAAGGCAGGTGACAAGAAAGAGGGAGACAGTAAGTACTGCCACACAAGCTCTAGCCAGGCGAATGAATGTTAGTATTAAATATCAAACAATTCTGGACTTAATTTAATCATCTTTCCTGGTTCCAAAGGCACTTTCAGAATTTAGTAATGTCCTCTGTCAATTCTGTGGGCAGTAATTTTTGTAGCATTTTAGAAAACATCTTGAGCAAGGAGTAAGAAAAACGAATATGCTACTTTTGCACATAATTTGCCAAGTTGTTAACTCTGAAAAAAAATCAAAAACAATTGTAAAGATCAAATGTATGTACAATCTTTGGCTGTGAAGAAAACACTTAACTTCTCGAAGTCTGATTCCTCTTTATAGTCTGGTATTTGCAGTCAAATTAGTAACTAAGCACATGTTTGTTGTCAAAATCAGTCATGGTGAATATTCTAAAGGAAAGACCTTGAAATCATCCCAAATGTTTCCCCCAAAATATGATAGGATTTTAATGAAATTGGGGAATATAAAGCAAAACTCTGTGGACTTTTTCTTACCTCAGGAAAATAAACTGTTTGGATACCTGTAATCCCAGTGGCTCAGGAGGTTGAGACAGAAGGATAGCAAGTTCAAGGCTAGTCTCAGCAATTAGCAAGGCACTATGAAACTTAGTGAGACCCTGTTTCAAAATAAAACATAAAAAATAAGCTGGGATATGGCTCAGAGATTAGGCACCACTGGGTTCAATCCCTGGTATCAATAAATAAATTTGTAAGTTTGGAGACTCCAAATGACTATTAAAACTATCCTTTCTCAAAGGGAAAGGTAATTAAAGGACCAGATCATGCAAATTCACAAATTATTAACTCTTTATTATAGGAATAATATAAAATAATTCATCATTGTGATGGTTATCCACAGGACCTTTATGTTGTAAAAAATATAACCAGTGGCTCATAGTTAAGAGTGATATTCAGCAAATTTTCATTATCACATGTGGGCTTGGTTTCTGGAATCTACAAGGTAAAGACCAAGGGTGCTGCAAAAGTTACAATGAATAGGGCCGTCCGTGCCCACCACCAAACAAAAATGATTTGGTCTAAAATATCAGTGCTGCTGAACTTGAGAAATTCTCAGATAGACTGTATATGAAGCTTCTTGGGAGTCTCTGAAATTTGTTGACATAATATATAGTGGCCTATTATTTTAAATTAAAACATATCCAAGTGTGGCAATTCATGAATTAAGCACTCTGACATACTCAAATGGAAGATGGAAATATAAAGTCTGTGTTGCTTCATATTCTCTTTCAGTAAGCATTGTGTGTGTGTGTGTGTGTGTGTGTGTGTGTGTGTGTGTGTGTTTATAAAACCGATTCTATTTGAACTCATTCATATGCCACTTAACATTTTCTCTGGGAAATCGCATTTTTAAAAATCCAAGGTGCAATTGTATTCCTGGCAAAAACTGAATGCAGAAGGTTTGGAACTGTTTTCAGCTGGGGGAGGTGGTTGGTATTCTCTAGCTTGATCTCTCTAGCTTAATCTGTTTATACCAATTCAGGAAAGAAAGCCTAACTTTAGAACTAGGGACCAAAACTGAAAAGTTTAAGGTGGAGCTGATTCAGCCTCAGATACAGCCACCTACCTCCGTGTCAGATGGAAAATAGCCATTGCCTCAACTCCCCAAGCTGCCGAGCATCAAGGTGTCCTGGATGCTTCCTAGGATCCCTTTTTCCACTGTGTATGCAGTTTAGCAAGGAAAGGGTAAACTCATGACAGCAGAAAATCAGAAACTGCCCCTTGGTGGCAAAAGCCGAACCTGGCATGATTCCTACTGGCTAGTGTCCAAGCCATACCTACAGTTCAGTACTTATCAGTCCAGATGAAGTAAATGGGGGAAGTGGCCCGGCTGTAAGATGCTGTAGGGATAATGACATTGAGCCTCACTGAAGAGTGAACATTCAGGAGTGGGGGAGACTGGGGCACTGGATAGCACATGCCCCTGTCAGTAAGAGCAGCCCCGACTCAGCACTAGCAGATGGTCGCCATGTGGGGACGTGGGTCGCATTGCCAGATTTTTTGAGAGAAGCAGTGAAATCTAATGATTTTTAAACATTGGCAATTAATTCAAATGTAAAACACTCCTCAGCCACTATGACAGCCTATATAATCCCTTCTGGGTGTAACCGTGGGCCGGCAGTTTGCAAATTCTTCTTTAGAAGGATAGGGAGAGGACTGTTTTGATTCCCAATTCCAACATGGAATTAGTCGTGAGAATAGCAGACCCCTCTTCCTGACATAGAAAGGATTTTGCTAAACCACCTTTCCAGGTGAATTCAGACTACAGCTGGTATGGGCCTGACACTTAAGAAACCAGACAACTGAAACTTTAAGTTGTGTTTTTTAAGGCACAAAGTACACATCTGCACATGACCAAAGAAAGAGGGCCCCATGTATTCACATGTGAAGCTTTCAGGAAAATATTCCCTGTAGATGTCATCAACATGAGCTTCATGTGATATTCTGTGGTGGAAATTCAGAAATTATATTTATGATCTTATTTGAAGAAATGTGTCAAATAAAAAATTGATACTAAATATTTTTTGAGTAGATATTACTAATGAAAATGCTTCGTGAAAAGTATTTTAAAATGAACCCAACAAATGTGACAGAAATTCACTTAAAGTCTAGAAAAGTGAAATGATTCTGTAATTCTGTTGTCAAATAACTGACTCTTTACAGTGTCCCTTTATTTTTACCTTTTATTGATCTCTCAGTCGGTGTTTTAATGTTGGGGGAAATTTGGGTCACATAAGCAAATATTTATTGTCCTATGTCCAACTTTAAGGCTTTGTCCCAGAGAAATAATTTGTGTAATAAGAGAATTGAGGAACAAATTTCAACTAAAATCCTGAAAAAAATAAAAATCAAGTTTTTGACATAGGGCCAAATTGTGGAATCTCTGTGTGAGGATCACCCTGTGGGTTCCTGGAAGGCAGGTGGTAGGCAGTGAGGAAAGATTATTCTCCTTGCCAGGGCTTATTTTTTATAGCCAGGGCTGATACTCCCAAAGTTACAGTGCAAGAGCACCAGGCATGGCTCAGATGAGCAGGGCCTCTCAGTTCACAGAAACAACCACATCATGGTGGATACTTCTCCAAGAGAGTCCCAGAAAGGCGAAGTTCGGGGAGGTCCCAAAGCCAAGGAGCTAGTTTTCAAAGAACTGTTTTGTGTACTGTATTTTCCTTTGTAGCCATACCTACCACCATATTTCTTGTGGCATATCATGATGATGGGATAAAAAATAAATAAGAGAAGAAATTTATGCATGTGTGTGTATGTGTGTGTGTGTGTATGTGTGAGAGAAAGAGAAAGCACTCATGTTAGTTATTTATTTAAAATGTTAGTTATTTATAATTTTGACATGTACTGAAGAGAAAGAAACTTGCATCCAAAAAGGGAAATGAGATTTTAATACAGTAGGCCCTGCTTATCCAGGGTTTTGCTTTCAGTTACCCACAGACAACCATGAACCAAAATTATTAAATGGGAAATTTCAGAAGTAAAAACCCTTAGGTTTTTGTGTATTGAGTAACATGATGAACTCTTTTGCCATCATTCTCCATCTTCCCTAAATTGTGAAACATCTGTTTGTCCAGTGTATCCAAGCTGTATAGGTTACCTTCACATTAGTCACTGAGTCATCTCAGCTATTGGGTTGATTATTGTGGTACCACAGTGTTTGCATGTAACTATTGTATATGGTTATAATCATTCTATTATTAGCCACTATTTTTAATCTTCTTCTGTGTGTAATTTACAAATTAAACTTTATCATAGATGTGTATTTGTAGAATATATTCTGAGGTTTTCAGGCATTCTACTGGGGGCCTACAGCCTTCAAAGGGGGAGCTATTGTATTCTAATTATTCTCAGTTTTCTCTCATGCTGAAAAAGTCAAGGGCTATTAATATTCATAATACCTTAAGACAGATCTGAGAACCTAAAAGCTTTTGAGGAAAAGGTAGGTGAGATTACTGAGAGCCTTTTCTGTGCTTCCTTGTGGCATACTGTTACCTATTTGTAACCTTCCCCAAACTTCTGCATGCACATGAGAAGCCTGGTCCTGAGAGAAGAAAAGGAGCTTTCACCAAGTCATCTTGTTGATCACTGGCAAAGCTGTCAGTAAGATAGAGTGGTTAGGACATGCCTGCACAGCTCACTGCTTGGGTTTAACACTGGCTCCAGCATTCCAAGACAGCAGTCTTCAAACTCAAAGCAGGCAGTATATACTTAAATCTCTAGCAGTAAGATGGGAATAATAATAGTCTTCATGCCATTTGTGAAATGGGAATAAGAACTCATAGTAGTAAATCCTGAGGTAGTTTGTAAGTTTCAGTCAAATAATCCATGTTAAAACTGTAGCTCATGTTTGGCCGATGGTAAAAACACAGCACATATTAGCTGTTGTTATTTTCATTATTCCTAGGGCTTCAGGTTATGTGCTTTTCACTCATTTTCTTTATACTCCTAATCATAGTTTATCACCACCATATATACTGATACATTGCAATTTTGTAATAAAGATTTCCATTTTTCAAGGATCTTTAAGCATTTTCATCCTGGTTTATATACTTAATGGACTTCTAATGAAGAAAGGGTTAAAAAATGCTAAGTTGGAAATTAATGGAATGATTGAACTCAGAATTCTTGAACACCTCCCCCCACCCTTTTACTAATCATGGACACCTTGACCACTTTCCTAATGTGATGCATGCAGATTAAGTCTTTTGTTTATTGATTGGCCAAATGTATGCAGGGGGAATGTATGTTACTTTATCCTTGGCTCTTCCAAGGGAGACTGTTGCCATGGTAACAAAGGCATCCTTTGACTCCTATTTCTACACAGAGTTATAGAAATGCTTCTTAAAAAAAATACTTACAACAATATTTAATGTCGAATCTAAAGTAATTTTTCTCATTGTTCGGGGAGTAAAATTGATTTTCTCTGGGCAAAGTTTGTTTGGCTGCCCAAATGTACTGTTTATAGTAATATGTTCCACCAAATTTCTTTAAAAGCCAGTTAAACGTATTTTGTCTTAACTTCTAATCTAATTTCATCATTTGGAAGTGCTTCCTGCCGCACTATGCCTATTTTGATTTGGAAATAGTGTACATTCCATCTTTGCTATGTCAGGGTAAGGTAGAGGGGAACGGAATGATTCATTTTATTTCTTCTATCAGGAGGGAGGGATAACACATGCTTGGGTATGTTTGGAAGTCTGTGGCTTATTCTAAAGCTCAGATTTTCAGGTGCCAGCTGGTGCCTGGTTTATGAATCCAGTGGTTCAAACCCCATTCTTTCCCAAGAGACATCTGGTTTAATTTTTTTTTCAAATTAAAAATAACTTTTGTTGTTCTCATTATAAGAACAGTACATGATCACTTCAGAAGATGCAGAAAATATGGACCAACAAAAGAAAGATGCTCATATTCCTACTTTCTAGAGAGAATCATGGTTAGTATCTGATAACTAGCATTCTTACAGAATTTTGTGAGTTGATGCATATATTTTATTTTAGAAAACAATACCTATTTGTGATTACATAGCTTGCTTTTTTTTGAATGTACTTATGTTGAAATATTCCTTTTAATGCCTGATATTTAATAGCTGCAAAGTTGTAAGTTATCTGTTTCTTCAATTAATATTCATTTATTGGATAGTTAGGTAGTTTTCAGATTTCTTTTCTTCATTGAAGCAGAATTGCAATGAATTTCTTGGTTTGTTAACCTTTTGATACTCACATAGTGAGATAGGACAAAGCTAGATTCTGGTTCTTTGCTAGGATGGAAGGGATGAGAGTGGATGGCTGGGTGCTCTGCAATGTGCCTTGCTTCCCATAGTAGGAGGAAATCAGACACCCTCAGCACATCTACATCCAATACTTGTAGCAATGAACTTGATGTCATCTGATCCCCAGTGACCTTGAAATCCTCAAATGCTAGAAGCCAGCTTCAGCTTCCTAGAATCCAGACAGGAGTTTTAGCTTATGCTTTTTCCACACATTTATTGACCCTCAACTATGCCCTTTGCTTGGCCATCTTCTGGGAATTATGCTTCCTCCCCACACAGCATTTGCCCCCCAACACACACTATCATATTCACTGGTATTTAAGATATTGTGGCCTTGCACTTCCAAGAATCACCAGTCTGAAGCCCAGGTCTTCTATGGGAAGTTCATTAATATTTCTGAGATTGAGTTTTTCTCACTTTTAAAATGGCAAAATAAAAAACTTAGTTCAAGTTTTTGATTTTTCCTTTAGGATTCAGTGACTTAATATATGGAAAATTCAGGGCACAGTCCCTGGCATGTGGTAAGGTAATGGCAATGGTGGTGCAAATGGGGATGGAGGTGCACAGAAAAGGAAGCTATTCATCCTTCATAGTAGGACCAGGGAAGCCATCCAACTTCCAGTTCTGTGCTTAATAGACTTAGCACAGAGCTGCAAGTTTAAAACTCCATGTCTAAGTGCCAGCTCTCCATGACTCACTGCCTGACCTTGGGTTAACCACTTAATCTCTCTCTGCCTCGGTTTTCCTCTCTATAATATGAGCATAATAACTCTTACCCACCTCACTGGGGCAAGGGTGATTAATCAGTGTTTATAAAGCTCAATAAATCCTTTGGGTATGAAGTGCAGTGAGATTGGAAAGCATTATTACTATTAGCCGCTTTCTTAATATCTTAACCAGCATGCCAGTGTCTGCTGAATGGAGTACTAGAGAATGAGACCCTCATCCTATATCATTGTCAAGAATCTCAGTTACCTTAACCCTTCCCCTGTGGATATCACTTTTCCTACTGCTAGAATGTTCACTCTTTAGAAACCTGCAATCAATTTCCTGCTTATACCCAGTGCCCATAACCACCCATACCCATAAGCAATGAATTATTCTTTCAACAAATATTTGTTGAACAGTTTGAAGGTGGTGTGCTGACTACTGGAGAGAAGGTAAGGGAGATGTAAAAGGTCCATTGGTCTCACATAGCGCCTGGTTTGCAAGATATGCAGGAACCTAAGGGCTCATATGTGCATGGGTATAGTCAGCAAAGTCTTCCTGGTAGAATAGACAGGAAAATTAAGAGAAAAGCAACACAATAGTGGGGAGGGGAGATCATTCTAAGTAGAAGGGAAATTTTTATGGGAAAGGGGAAGATCTGTTAAAGGAAATTGAAAGAAGTGTTCTAGGATGGGAGCTAAAAAAAAGGAGAAGTATCTATCTATCTATATCTATCTATCTTTATCTCTATATATCTCTATATATCTTTATGTATCTCTCTATATATTTATCTGTATCTATCCATCTATATATCTATCTATCTATATATAAACAACGCTCCCAAGCACAGTCTAATTCCACCTTTCAATCAGGCTCAATCGCATGATTTGTTTGCCAATGCCCTTCTTGTAATGTACCTTCTGACCTGGAATCCTGGCTTTTCTCTAACCTGAACATACAAAGTGATGGATCCTTCCCCTCTTACACTTAGACACTCAGGCTGTGGGCTTCTTAGTATGATACTAATGAAAATTTTCTTCTGACTGCTTGCTATCATCTAATTCCTATCTGAGTTTCCTTGTAACTCTGTCCATTCTTTAGAATAGTTGTCAATCTCAATGATTATGTTGGTATTAGTCAGCATCCCCAAATGTTAAAAAAGTAAAACTCTGTATATGTAACATGAAATGACAAAACAAAAACACAGACAGACGTATCTTTAAGTTGTTAGATCGAATGCCACTGTGGTACTCCCACATGTAACTGGAAGGAGCGCGTGCGATATTGCTCCCTTCTATGTAATGCACATTGTTCATTAATTTCACAAGCATCCCATAGAAACTCCTTGAAAATAGCACTAGTAAGTGTACATATCAAAACCTAAATGTCATCCCGAACTCTTAGACAGGAGGTGAGAATTATATTGAAAGAACAAGACCCCCCAAAAGAGAAAAGAAAATAGAACCCTGGTCGTAATAAAAACATAGAATAAAAGTTTAATCAACATCAGAGTTAATCACCTCATTGGGTAACTGACAGTTCAATGAAGTTTCTGTTTGAAAATCATGGGCAAAGCAGGCTGCCAGGTTTTATTTGTCATGTGATATAAGTTGAACTATAGTCTGAGATGGGGGAAAGCCTTTCTTGTTGGATTTTACCTCTTTAATCTCAAATGAAAACTGGCACTCCATCTGGATAATGTCCAACGTGACACTTTGGGGGAGCCATCAACTACCTAGACTTACAAATCAAGAACACTGATTAAATAATCAAGATTTCTGAAAAGCCTTGAGGGAGCTATATGTTTCCTGCATCAGTAATCGCCCCTCTGTTTGTAGTAAGAGATGTATTTGAGCTCTGAGTGAAAACCTGTGTTTGACATACTGGCGTTGAACATTTTATTTGTGGATTAGCAGGAGTTTTGATGTTCTTAGAAATAATATGACAGCAAATATGGAAATTTGGGGAATTTAAAAAATGTCTTAGAGTAATGAAATTTGTCACTAAGAAAATGAAGTAAGGGTAAGTAATTATTGGGCTATTTATTTTTAGAGGAGCATAAAGATAATGATATTTTGCTGAGCATTCATTAAAAGACCTGTTATTGTTCTTTCTGATAGTATGTAATATACAATAGATAGCTACATAATTATTAATTTCCCACACATAAATTTAAAGTGGTTTTCTTTCTTATGAAGCATAGAAATAGAAAGATAGAAAATCCTTCCCGTGACACATGCTCAAACACACCTTTATGGTGATTTAAATAGCCACTGCCCAAATTAGCAAGACATTGATTAGAATAGTAACTGATTTCCCAGAATTACATGGATGAAGGAACAGTTCCTTCATCAGAGATGTCAAAATTAGTCCAGAAAATATCAATGAACATTATTAATGTTACATTCAGTTTGGGCCCAAGGCAAAATTGTCACTTTGGTCAAGTTATTCTTTGCCATCTCTCCACATCCCCTTTGGGGGCCCTTATAACAATTCATTCATTCACCAGTTTCTCTTGGAGCCTCCTACATGCCATAACTCTCAGAGCAGTGCATCAGAAAGCCAAACACCTTGTGTGTGTGGAGTCTGCATTCTGGAAGCTAAGTCCAACAATGAAAAATCAAAGTAAGATTATAAAGAGAATTCTTGGATGATAGTAGATGTAATGATAATAATAAAAAATTATCATTAGAAAATATCTGGGGCTATTGTAAGTGTGGTTGGTGGTCAGTGGAGACTTCTCTAATGAGCCCAGATCTCTGGGGCACCATGGGGAAAGGTTGGGGAGCATCATTACAAACAGTAAGACCTGACAAATGCAAAATCTGCAAGACCCGGGATCTAAGACTAGGGCTGTGCTTGGAGTTTGAAGGCTGGGAGAAGACATGAGTGACTGGAATATACTGAATCAAGGGAGGACAGTTCACGATGAGCAGATGAGCCAGACAGAGACTGCTTCCTCATGTAGGCACTGTAGGCTGTGATAAAAATTGTTTTTCCAGCATAGGGGTTGTAGCTCAGTGGTAGAGGGCTTGCCTAGCACCTGTGAGGCACTGGGTTTGATCCTAAGCACTGCATAAAAATAAATAAATAAAATAAAGGTATTGTGTCCATCTACAACTAAAAAAAGATATTTAAAATATTGCTCTTCCAGTTATAGGGAAGCATTTTTCAGTTTTAATATCTGACTCCTTTCTCCCTTCTCTCTTAGAACTTCTGCTCCCTTGTCTTTGAGAGTCTCCTACTGCTGTAGCTCTCCTGTTAGCCCCTTGGCCTAAGATCTTTTCTTATCACTTCTCATAAGATGTACTTTCCAACTTCCCACTCTCTCAGGTACCTGCCAGGTAACTTGTAAACTAATCTGATAAACCAAAATGAATTAGAGTACTCATGGATAATGTGACTTAAAATGATGCCCTGCTAGGATGGAACCTTTTCTTAAAAATAGACCATATTATCTGGACTTTGAAGAGTACTTTGGAAACTACAGCTATTTAAAAGAAATAAAAAGTGCAATTCAAGCAGCTACTTTTCCCCTTCTATGCAAAGAATTTTCTTGGTTTTGTGAACTGTGCAGTTGAGTTTGCTAGAAATCAGTAAGAATTATTGTCATTTTTAGTTTTATAATTTATTAACCACTCTTGGATGCCAGGGACTGTACTGAATATTTTATATACATAATTTTATTGAATTTTCACTACCTATTCAATAAATTCCCAATTTATAGATGAAGAAAGTGACATATAAAGTTATGTCTGTCTTGTTCTATATTGTGAACTTTTGATAAGAGCAAAGTCTAGAAGCATAAAAGGCAATGAGTAACAGTTTACTAAATAAATGCATGATTATAAAAATTAATGAAGGGGACTACTCAGCCAAGGTTAGTAGGTACAACTATGAGAGAATTCAGCCCTCACCCACATTGAAGCCCACACTTCTCTATGTAACAATGCCTTCCTTATTTATTATATAATGGCTTTGAATTTTTTTTATCTCTATCTCCAAGGAACGTGTTTTAGCTAGCTTTTCATTATTGTGAACAAAATACCGGACAAGAACAAATTAGAGGAGTAAGTTTATTTCAGGCTCACAGTTAGGTTTCAGTTCACAGATGGCCGACTGCATTGTTAGGCGGCCAAGTGAGGCAGCATTTCATGGCGGAAGGGCCCAGTGGAGGAAAGCTACTCTGCTTATGGTGGGGTCAGGAACCAAAGAGTACAGAGAAGGGTGATAGGGAAGATGAACCCTTTCAGGGTACCCTAGTGACCTACCTCCTCTAGCCATGCCCTACCTGCCTACAGCCATCTAATCAGACCATTCAAACTAGGATGGACTGATTAGGTTCACAGTTTTCCCAAACTTGTCATATCACCTCAGAATATTCCTGTATTAAGAGGAGCTTTAGGGGAGACATCATTTCCAAATACTAACAGAAAGGAAGAGGGAAAATATCAGGAAGGCAAAGTGTTCAGTATTGACAGGAACCCCCAGTTCATTTTTCTGGTTCTAGGGAGCAATTTTATGTATCTCCTGGGAAATCAGGCTGATTTGATGACTACAATTTGGATAAGACCAAAATTTGCCCAAAGGTGTTTGTAAGGCACATGTATTTTCACACAAACACACTCACACCCAGTTGAGCACACTGGAGCACAAGAGGCCCAGACCTTGCTTTCTGTCAGGGAGTCCAAGCATGCAAGCTTGTTTTGGGGTGATGTTCAATATCTTACCAGTTACAAAGGAAACACTCCTGTGGTGTCTCAGGATGTGATAAGAATTATCTTCAAGGAATACAATTTTGTTCTTTGATTTTAGTGAGATCTACACATCTCTGTCAGAAGCCGAATGAGTGCCCAAGTCTTTCAAACAGAAACAAACGTGTATGTGGTTCTGATTTATCTTGTTCCGAAATCACACAGAGCTCTCGGATGGGCATTCTCCTACAAAGACGATACATCTATGTGTATTGTAACTATGTGTACTGAACTTGAGGATGAGTTGGAGGAGATTTCCAAAAAAAAGGACTCTTGCAGAACACTCATTCCATGTTAGAAGAAAATGTTACTCATCCCAAATACATTAAGGAAATAAAGTGGATTTTCTGTCCTTTCAGCAATTCCCAAAGAATATTATCAAAGTGTCTAAGGAAGAAAAAAAAGTCTAAGAGATAAAAAAAAAATAGGTCAACGTCAATAATAACAACCTATACAACTCTGTTGACCCAGTTAATAATTTGGCCATAGACACCATATCACAGTTGTGGATTAAGAGGTCCATGGAATATCTTTTGGGAAATGCTGACATAGGAACTTTAAGTTTTTTATGGTAGGGAGAATGATAGGTCAAGATTTAAAGTTCTGGTGGGTAGACATTGCTGTCATGACCTCTAGTGACTTCTGGGATTATTTATAAGATTTGAAAGGGAAAATATCCTAGAGGTAGTATGTGCTGATTTTACATATGGCACAATTACTTCTGATGCTCTTATTTCAGACAGTGGAACCTGGTAGGTGAGAATACCAAGAGTAAGTTCCCACCACCACCACTTTTAGCCTACTGACTTGACATGACAGTTTCTTGCAGCTAGCCTAGAGATAGTACTCATCACAATGGAAATTATGGAGATAATATAAACAAAGTGCTCAGCCTTTGGCTGGGCAAATAGTAAGTGCTCACTCAATAAGAGGCAATGGCTTTACCTTTTTTCCCCTGATCTTTTTCAGGGATTTATACAGAACTGACTGCACTCTCTCATACAGCCCTCTTCTTATCAGGGTATGCATTTGTAAGAAGGCCAAGTGGGTATTAACTGTCTTATACATAGACCTCATCAGTGCAATTCACAAACCAAGGCTTGAGTTTTATGGATACAGAATTCAGAATTACTTCTTGCAGTGTTACCCACATTCTTCTTTAGCTATAATATGCAGTTAAGTGGCACTTTGAAAAGCTATTAGCACAAAAGTCACTCATATTAAAACTAGTCCTAACATTAAAAAATAAGTTTTCTGTAAAAGTCTATGAATATCGTTCATGCTGTCACTAAACCTGTGAGGAGATGTCTCCTTAAAAACCAAAATAGGTCTCATAAAATAATATCCAAGGACATTTGTAGTATGATGTAATGGATTTGGATATTTACCCTAGGTAGAGTTGAGAGCTACCAAGCAAATGTGTTTGCAGATGTACAAGTTATTGGTGAAAGTACAAACAAGTGTTTTAAGTTATCTACAAAATCATTTGCTGCTCACACATCTGTAACTAACATTCATAAAGGAAAAATCCCACTGCAGGTTTATAAAAAGATTTTGCACTTAAGTTCATAATGACCTGTGTAGGATTCCTATGGTATACGTTAGGTTAATTATTTATTTTTCAGTCAGAACACGACAATAGCTATTAATGTTTTAGAGTGACTATATATTATTAATCTTGTTATTCCTCTGCTCCAATTCAAAGATGTCCAGGCTTATTCAGAATTTAAGTGAAAAGCCTTGAAATGGGAGTCGAGTTCTTTCATCTCATCTCACTTCGTCCCCCAACCCATTCACTCTACTTCAAGCTGCACCCCGCCTCCTGGTTCCAGGCATGCTCCCCCCTCCAGGCTTTGCATTATTTTTTTTTTCTTCTGTCTCAAGTTCTCTCATTCAAGATATCTATGATATTAGTCCCCAAGTTCCTTTAACTTTCCATGCACAGTTACTTGACCAGTTTATGTAAACTCACATATCCACCCCATGCATTTCTTCACAAGTGCCTGCTTTATATTTTTCCATTATACTTAATACTATCCAACATTGTCACAGATAGCTGTCTATGAGGGCCAAGGACTAATTTTTAAGGATTTTACCAGGGACTTGTTAAAACATTCAACTACAAATTAACCACATTGAGAATATTCACACTATAGAAATTGACAAATGCTACCAATCACAGCTTCTATTTTTTGGACAACTGGTTTACCAGAACACCACAACGCACATTGGCCTGTTTCTGTACTCACTGTTTTTCACCATGGATAAGCTCAATGAGAATAGGGATTGGATTTTTTCTACCACTGTTCATTTAGTGTCCTGGGCAATGTGCGACACAGAACAGCCAATTAATAAATACATCTTGCTCCCACAGTATGTAGATCATAACCAACTTTTTCTTCTATCAGATGTCGTGTCTCTGATTTAATATCAAGCTCCTTGATCCATTTTGAGTTAACTTTTGTGCAAGGCGAGAGATAGGGATTCAGATTCATTTTGATGCAAATGGATTTCCAGTTTTCCCAGCACCATTTGTTGAAGATGCTATCCTTCCTCCATTGCATGCTTTTAGCCCCTTTATCAAATATAAGATAGTTGTAGTTTTGTGGATTGGTTACTGTGTCCTCTATTCTATACCATTGGTCCACCCGCCTGTTTTGGTACCAGTACCATGCTGTTTTCGTTACTATTGCTCTGTAGTATAGTTTGAAGTCTGGTATCGCTATACCGCCTGATTCACACTTCCTGCTTAGTATTGTTTTTGCTATTCTGGGTCTTTTATTATTCCATATGAATTTCATGATTCTTTTATCTATTTCTACAAGAAATGCAGCTGGGATTTTGATTGGCATTGCATTGAACTTATAGAGAACTTTTGGTAATATCGCCATTTTGATGATGTTGGATCTGCCTATCCATGAGCAGGGTATATTTTTCCATCTTCTAAGGTCTTCTTCTATGTCTTTCTTTAGGGTTTTGTAATTTTCATTGTATAAATCTTTCACCTCTTTTGTTAGGTTGATTCCCAAGTATTTTATTTTTTGGGGGGATATTGTGAATGGAGTAGTTGTCCTCATTTCCGTTTCAGAGGATTTGTCGCTGATATACAGGAATGCCTTTGATTTATGCGTGTTGATTTTATATCCTGCCACTTTGCTGAATTCATTTATTAGCTCTAATAGCTTCTCTGTAGACCCTTTTGGGTCTGCTAGGTATAGAATCATATCATCTGCAAATAGTGATAATTTAAGTTCTTCTTTTCCAATTTTTATCCCTTTAATTTCTTTCGTCTGTCTAATTTGGAGCAGGCTCCAAATTCCTCAATAGGACACCCATAGCGCAAGAGTTAACAACTAGAATCAACAAATGGGACTTACTCAAACTAAAAAGTTTTTTCTCAGCAAAAGAAACAATAAGAGAGATAAACAGGGAGCCTACATCCTGGGAACAAATCTTTACTCCACACACTTCAGATAGAGCCCTAATAACCAGAATATACAAAGAACTCAAAAAATTAGACAATAAGACAACAAGTAACCCAATCAATAAATGGGCAAAGGACCTGAACAGACACTTCTCAGAAGAGGACATACAATCAATCAATAAGTACATGAAAAAATGCTCACCATCGCTAGCAGTCAGAGAAATGCAAATCAAAACTACCCTAAGATACCATCTCACTCCAGTAAGATTGGCAGCCATTAGGAAGTCAAACAACAATAAGTGCTGGAGAGGATGTGGGGAAAAGGGCACTCTTGTTCATTGCTGGTGGGACTGCAAATTGGTGCAGCCAATTTGGAAAGCAGTATGGAGATTTCTTGGAAAGCTGGGAATGGAACCACCATTTGATCCAGCTATTCCCCTTCTCGGTCTATTCCCTAAAGACCTAATAAGAGCATGCTACAGGGACACTGCTACATCGATGTTCATAGCAGCACAATTCACGATAGCAAGATTGTGGAATCAGCCTAGATGCCCTTCAATAGATGAATGGATTAAAAAAATGTGGCATTTATACACAATGGAGTATTACTCTGCATTTAAAAATGATAAAATCATAGAATTTGGAGGGAAATGGATGGCATTAGAGCAGATTATGCTAAGTGAAGCTAGTCAATCTTTAAAAAACAAATACCAAATGACTCCTCTGATATAAGGGGAGGAAACAAGGACAGGGTAGGGACGAAGAGCTTGAGACGAAGATTTTCATTAACAGGGTTGAGAGGTGGGAGGGAAAGGAAACGAGAAGGGGAATCGCATGGAAATGGAAGGCGATCCTCAGGGTTATACAAAATGACATATGAGAGGAAAGGAGGGGTAAGACAAGATAATTCAAATGGAAGAAGTGATTTACAGTAGAAGGGGTAGAGAGAGAAAAGGGGAGGGGAGGGGAGGGGAGGGGAGGGGGGATAGTAGAGAATAATACAGACAGCAGAATACATCAGACACTAGAAAGGCAATATGTCAATCAATGGAAGGGTAACTGATGTGATACAGCAATCTGTATACGGGATAAAATTGGGAGTTCATAACTCATTTGAATCAAACTGTGAAATATGATGTATGAGGAACTATGTAATGTTTTGAATGACCAACAATAAAAAAAAAATAAAAAAAAATAAAAAAAAAAAAAAAAATTTTGATGATATGACAAGCCTTGGTCTTGAGAGGAAAGCCTCTTGCATGTTTTTAAGTTAACAGTGTTTTTTTGTAGTTAACATGTAAAGTGCATCATATGAATGACAGTTAATAAAGAGTTTGTGAGTAAAAAAAAAAAATAAATAAAAATAAATAAATACATCTTGAAGGAATGATTGATAAGGACTACAAATTAGGATTTTTATGACCTTTAATAGTTTTACAGCATAAGATTTGTTTTCAGACATTCACTAATTTAGTCACTCAGTGAACATTTTTGAGAGCCCATTAACTAGGTAGTTAATCCACTCTAGGACTTTGATATATTTTAATGAAGAAATGAGAAATAACCCCTACCTTCATGGAACTCTTATTTTGTAAGAAAGAGAAAATAAGCTGTGAACTAACAAAGATGAATAATGATAAAACTTCAGAATTCAAATATTGCTAATTGTTAGTAAAACAAAATCCACAGCATGTTCATGGGTGGAGAGGGAAGAGGAGAGATAATCTTTCTGATCAGGTAAACTTTCTGAAAGCTGATGTTTGAACTAAGATGTGGAGAATGTGGTGGCCAGCCAATCTTAGATCTGGAAGGAGCAGCCCATGCAGAGGGCTAAGCCAAGTGCAGGGCCCTGCCTTAGGGATGAGTTTGCTGAGCCTGAAGAACAGAGCCAGGTCATTAATCCTAAAACATCCTAGAAAGTCAGGGATGGCAGTGGCTGAGGGAAGCTGGCAGTAGGACCAGGTCACTGAGGAAAGTACAAGCCGTGAGATCTACTGGAGAGCCATGTGGTCTACAGTTTCCAAAGCTCATTCTAACAACAGAGTCAGAAGCTGCTGCAGTTTGCAGTTCACATACAAAATATACAACCAAAGACTATGGACCCAGTGGGCCCTGAACATTTTAAAGGTGAATTTAACCAAATCTTTCACAGACAAAAATAATCTTCAACTCCTATTCATTGTTGAGAGAAAAAAATTGAATATTCTGCAACTGTGGCTAAAAGGTGATCTAACCTTGATACTCAAACCAAAGAAAGGAAAGTATAGCCTATCTCAGTTAAAATCTTATATCAAAAATCCTGGATGAAATAAAACAATATGTAGAAAATACTTGTAACCAAACAGAGTTCTCTTGAGAATTCATGGATGGCTTAGAAAAATTATTAACAAAATTAAATATGTTAACAGGTTAAAAGAGTACATTCATCTCAAAAAACATAAAATAATTTAATATAAATAAACACTTAATCTTGATTTTAAAAAAAATTCAGAAACTCTAAACAGAATTTTAATGAGAATATCTACCAAAAATGTTACCATAACTGTCTTGATGATAATAGTTAGAAATATTGATTATAAATCAAGAAAAAGTTAATTATTTTTTTCTTTATCTTATTCTTCTTTATGTAATGAACTTAAGCAGGGCTAAAGATTAAAAAAATGTATATAGAGAATGGAAAGAGACATTTATTTTTAAGAGAATCTAATGACAAATCATTAGAACCAACAGAGTTACATAGAAACCTGATAATGTTCTTATATTCCAACAACAAACAATTTAAAATGTGATTTTAGAGTAGATACTATTTAAACCTATGAAGTGCCTAGGAATAAAAAGAGCAAAAGATGGCACAAATTTCATGAAAAAAAATATAAAACCCAGAATTCAGGTGATAAAATTTACTTATAAATATAAACTGTTCATAAAATACACTGTAAACAAAGTAAAAGGGAAGTCTATAAGTACGAGAATTTTGACATCTGTATAATTCTTGAAGGATCAGAATCCCTAATATATTAAGAACTCCCAAAGTATTTAAACTGAACTAACACAGAGCCCAGTCCTTTGTCCTCTTCCCTAATTTATTCCCTTGCTGATTTTATCCAGCTCATGCCAACTATGTTTTTGATGAATAGAATAGACACCTCGATTGAGCCTAACCCCAGTCCTTCCCATCAGCTGATGTGCTCCATCCTTCCAGGGTCTCAATGCATGTTCTCCCCCTAGAGCAACTCTTAACTCCACCTTTCTTTTATACTCCACCTCTATTCACATCTACTTTCAAAATAAGTCTAGAATCTGACCACTATTTATCATGTACCTAATGATTACCTGATGCTTAAGTCACCTTTATCTCTTGCCAGTATTACAGCAGTTACCTCCTATTTGGTGTCCTTGCTTCCACTTAGTTTTTGATGGAATTATTTTTTGACATACAAAGAGCTGTACAGAATCAGTGTACAAAACTTGATGCATTTGGAAGTAATTATACACCCATGAAACCATCACTAAGATCTATGCCATCAACCCATTCTCACCTCTAAAAGTTTCCTTCCACAGTTTTATTTAATATTACCATTTTGTAATAGGAGCATTTAATATACTATCTGCCAGCCAAGCACATTTTACATATATAATGCATTATTATTAAGTATATGCATCATGCTGATAGTAGATCTCTAGGATGACTTATCTCATGTAATCTAGACTTTGTTTCCTTTGACAAATACTTTCCCATTTTCCTTCCCACAGCTCCTACCATCCACAATTCCATATTCACTTCTATGACTTTTTTCCTAGATTATTATGTTTATGGTACAATGTAGCATTTGTCCTTCTGTGTCTGGGTTATTTCCTTTAGCATAATGACCTCCAGATTCATCCATGTTGTCATAATGACATGATTGCCTCCTTTGCAAGGTTGAACAGCATTCTGTTGTATTATGTGTCACATTTTCACCTAGCTTCACTAATCACCAGGGAAATGCAATCCAAACCACCATGAGATATCACCTCTCAACTGTTAGAATGGCATCTATGGGGAGGGGGAATGTAAATATTGTGAGGATGGAGAGAAAAACAACTACTTGTGTAGTGTCAATGGGAGACTACATTAGTAGTGATATTATTAAGAGTGCCATATTAAGAATATCATAATGTCATATTGAGAACTCCCATACTATTTAAACTGAATCAACACAGAGCCCAGTCCTTTGTCCTCTTCCCTCATAATGTATAATTTCCTAAAAAAAAACTTGAAAATAAAATACCACAGGATATAGCTGCCCTACTTAGGGCTATCTATTCAAAGGGATTGAAAGCAGCATCTCCAAGGGATATATGTGCTTCTAGCACAGCATTATTCCTGATAACCAAGACAGAGAAGCAAACCAGATGTACACCCACCTCTATTCTGTATTATTCAATTTCATGTTATTACATCAAAATACCCGAGGCAAGGGACATATAAAGACAAGCGGTTTATTTAACTCACAGTTTAGAGATTAAAATAAAATATCATTGGGCACCATTAGTTTGTGCCTTTGGCAAAGGTGACACATCGTGGCAGACTTGTATGTCTGAGCCACTACTCACATCATGAGAGAGAAAGCAAAGAAAAAGAGGAAGAGGCTGGGGTCCCATGATTCCCTTTAAGGATCCATGCCTAATGCCTCAGGACTTCCTCAAGGTCCACAGTGCCTCCTAATTGCACACCTTGAGACTAACCCTTTCACTTATGAACCCTGGGGAGATGCTGCTGAAATGCAAACCATAGTACATTCTAGTCTCAAGCAGGAACCCCACTGTTCTTTTAATCCTTAAGTCCGGTCAAATCTCAGAATCCTGAAACTGTTCTCTGATCTCCTCTCCAAATTTTTCTCACTTTACTCTGGTTCACCATCTACTGCCATCTTTGCTGTTCTAAAGATAGGATAGGTATGCTCCCACCTCACAGACTTAGCTGTTTCCTTCTGAAATACTTTTGACCACCAGAAACCATTTGGCTGACTCCCTTAACAATTTGAAGCTATCAAATCAGGCTCACAGAGGATGTGCTGACTACCATCCTTGATGGTTCACCTCCATCCTTCCATCTGCTTCCACCTACATCTGCTTTACTGAGCTCTTTTCTCCTTCGTGTTGCACATCATCTGGAAATGCACTATAGTTCCTTTGGTTTTCACATTCTCTGCTTGTCTATACTCCTTCAAGAACATAAGCTCCACAAGGGCAGACAGTGTGATGTTCTTCATTGATGCTTTCCAACCTAAGGGGTGCCTAGACATACTGGATACTCAGTATGAATAAATGAATTAATTAAATAATGAATGAAAATCAATAGGAAAACTAGAAAGTGGGCAAATGATATAAACAGACAATTCATTGAGCAGAACATCCAGATGAACAATAAACACAGGAAAAGCTGCTCAACCTAGTAATAATCAATAAAAAGAAAAACTAAACCAAGATAACATTTATTCTCATCTGTCTGGCAAAACAAATTAAATCTGATAACACAAAGTGTTGGTGAGGGTTTGTAGAAGCAAACAGTGATAGATCTTCTGGTTTGAATGCAAATTTGAACAAATATTTTGACATTCATTGTAGTAATACTAAGTAAAATTACCATGTTCTGCAACCCAGAGATCTCACTTCTAGATGCCTTCCCCAAATAGTCTTCCCTACACAGGAAAGGAGATGTTGGCAGCACTGTTTGTAAATTTTTTTTTAAAAAAAGGAAAACAATCTAAATATTTCAATAGGAACTAATATAAACAAACCGTGGTTTATTCATACAATGCTGTTTCATACAGCTGTTAAAATTAACAAACCAGAACTACATAAAATAACAAATGTGGAGTGGAAACAAATTAAAGGATATATATAGTGAATAGTCCTATTTGAATTATTTAAAGACATAGAAAAATAATATTTGTGATATATATAGATATAGATATAGATATATTACATGTGAAAATACAAATAGTATATGAAAATGTCAATGCCTACTTCAGGAGAGGGACAACATTTTGGAGGGAACAAGGGAAGATTTGGACAGGAGGAGTTTGTGCTATGATTTATTAATATCTGTTAGAAAATACTTAAGTGAATATACTAATTGCCAACATTTGTTTAACTGGAGTTGCAAGAGCCTTTCATATTATTTTAATTAATATATTAATATAATAATATATTATATAATAATATTAATATAATTCCAAATTGTAAATTAAAATATTTTAAAATAACATCTTAGCAATTAAAGATAAAGAAGACATTGAAAGCAGAATTGGACAAGAGTTTCCAGGATCAGCAAGGAAAATATAAAATTCTGTTGGGAGAATTGAAATCTGAGTATGTTTGGAAACAGGAGAGAATGGGCTCTGAACAAGGGGGGACTAGACAACATAAAGAGAAGGCAAAAGAATAGAATCTCAATTACATGTGTAAGGTGTCAAAACCGACACACCCTGTAGCTGTTAGTGCTGACAAGAAGAAGTCCTATTTACTCCACAAGTAGAGGGAGGAAGGAAATGCTGGTTGGATGTACAGAGCTGTATTTGTACAAAAAAGAGAAGAATAACGGAAACTTGAACACACTTAATATCCCCAGTGAAGTTCAAGGCAACAGAATTTGAAGACTGTTTTCACCCAGGAAGGCAATCTAGGTTTTGTTAATGTGAGTGGACCAGAGATGGTGTGAAACCTCCCCAAATATGAAAGAAGACATAGGGACATAAATGGTAGGATGATCGGGCAGCCTCATGCTGGTAAGGACTGAGTTTCCTGCTATACCTGATTTTGTAACTTGCTCCAACATTTCTCAGTAGCCAAGCAATACAGAAAATGAACAGAAGGGCTTACTCTGGGTTAAAAATCAATAGAACTGTAAAAAGAAGAAAGAAAATGAAAATGACAAATATATGGTATTAGGGAAGGCATCCATGGAATAGCTAAATCCAAGACCAAGGTGAGAAAAAAGAGAAAGCGGAGATCCTCCCATATCTCATGGAATGAGGAGATGGTAAAAGTTGAAGACACAAGGAAGCCAAAGTTATCATTAGTGGAAAAGTAAATTTTTAGCAAGAGTGCAGACTGACAAGAAAAATTAAAGGAGAAAGAAGATAAATTGTCATCCTAGATATTATGTGGTTTAGAACAAATGTGAGAAGTGTGCAGATGGAAAAACCAAGTGAAAAGGATTCTTAAAATGGGGACAAGTTTTCTGAAACCCAAGAGTTGCATGATATCATAGGTTTAAATGTTGGAATTGCAAATTGTGATGTAAATAGCAGAGAGAAACGCATTCCAGGAGGCCTATTGATTACTAAAAAGAAAATACAGTTCTTATTTTAAGAGCAATGGTTAAAATACAAGTGGAAGAAATGATTTACAGTAGAGGGGGGTAGAGAGATAAGAGGGGAGGGGAGGGGAGGGGAGGGGGGATAGTAGAGAATAGGATAGACAGCAGAATACATCAGACACTAGAATGGCAATATGTAAATCAATGGGAGGGTAACTGATGTGATACAGCAATCTGTATACGGAGTAAAAATGGGAGTTCATAACCCACTTGAATCAAACTGTGAAATATGATATATCAAGAACTATGTAATGTTTTGAACGTCCAACAATAAATAAATAAATAAAAAGAGCAATGGTTAAAAAGTGAAGGCTAACTTTATTTACTTTTTCATAATTATGTCACTTAATTTTATTTGAGATTTATCTATGTGGATAACATGTGGATATCTAATCCATTTGTTTCAATTTTCCTGGTATATTCATTTGTATAAAAATACTAATTTATTTTATTTTATCTTATTTTATTTTGCTCTTGAACTTACACTTGTTTCCAGTTCATTTTTGTCCTGACAAAATAATATTATTTTGTTTTTAAAAAATTATTTAAAAACATGTTTTTTTGTGAAGATGAGGTAGTATCTTTAGAGCATTGATATGAAAGTGAACCCTGGGTCATGAGTCATAGAATGCTTCAACTTCTACATGAAAGCTGCAGAAAATACAATAAATATCACTTCTACAAATTTTTAGACTCACAAATATTATATACATGTATATAAACTAAAAAATATAAAAGTTGGTTAGGAAGTCTATAGAAACAATGACTATTCTTAAAAAGAATTGGGTGTTTAACTCTTAGGTTTGAAATATTTCATCTTGAAATGATAAAAAATAATGTTTTAAAAATGATTAGCTCACTGTAAAATGATTAGAAGTTACAATAAAAGAAGTAGATGAAAATAAAAATGACCTTCCATCCCTCCACCCTGAAATAAGAACTATTACTATTTTGATATATGTTTTCCATTATACATACACATAAGTAAATGAAAATAGCTTATATTTTATATCATGTTTCAAGACCTGCTTCTATTTTCCTGAGAAGAGTGTCATTAGAATGTTAAGTTTTGAGTTTCAGCTTCGATGAATAAAGATCTTACAACATATTCATCCTGTCTTAAAAGAAGAAAAAGCTTGAATGAAGTAAAAGTTGTAGGCTTTTCTTGGCCTCTTCAGGTAACTGAGGTTTCAGGGCACACCATCATTGCAAAGTCTAGAGTGGAAAGTGAATTGGGGAAACTGATCTACATGCTGAAGCTGAAGCTGCTAGAGCCGAAAACAGGTAGGGAAATTACAATGGCAATTATAACAGATGACTCAGGTTGAATGAATGTAGACTCATTCCAGAGCACGGAACTCCAGACATTGATGAGCTTTACACCCATGAACAGGAGCAGGTTCTAAAGGTGGAGGAACAGGAAAGATCCCTGGCTCTGTTAGGTGAGGGAAAGAGTAACCTTGTGAAATGTTCCCAGTGCTTCTCCATAAGGGAAGCCCAATGTGCAGGGCAAATGATCTACCTGGGTCTTATTCCACATGAGGAAGGAGAACTTCTCCAAATTCAGGATCTTGGAAGACTGACTAGAGAATCTCAGAAGTACTCTGATGTAATCACTACTTAGGTTGGGCCCTTTACAGCCTAAGATTTTTTGAATTAATGTTTTTATTTATATATGACAGCAGAATGCATTATAATTCTTATCACACATATAGAACAAAATTTTTCATATCTCTGGTTGTACACAAAGTATACAGACTAAGATTCAATTATTAATTATAGAAGGTTGTCCTCTTGTATAACTTACCAACACATGAACAAATCTCTGGCATACTAATACTGGATTAAGAGTGAAAAAACTGCAAGACACACATTCTATCTGAGAATCAATACTTTTTCTGTGTGTGCATGTGTGTGTATGTATGTGTGTGTGTGTGTGTATGTGTGTGCGTGTGCATGCCAGGGATCAAACCAGGGGCATTAAACCACTACGCCACATCCCCAGCCCTTAGTTTCTTAGATCCTCACTAAGTTGCTAAGGATGGCTTTGAACTCACAATCCTCCTGCCTTAGCCTCCTGAGCCGCTGAGATTGCAGGTGTGTACCACTGTGCTCACCAAGAATAAGTTCTTAGGGAATTCCAAAAAGACAGTATAGGAGTCAAAACCAAGTCTTCTATATAAATTCAAAAGTCTGTCACCTATTGCTATAGCAAACATGAAGCAGAGACCAGCTGCTAGCCAGATTAATACAAAACCTACCTGTAAAGGCCTACTTACCTCAGTTCTCAAAGCATTTCTTTGATTTCCCCATTACCCCATAGGGTCTTGCCTTTTGCCGCAGTCTGGCTGGGCACAAATCACGAGCCACTAAAGCAGGAACAAATTTTATTTTTTCTACTGCAAGAAAAAACCTCACACACGCTCCTGGGGAATCCTCCCGAAAAGCCACGAGGCTCCTCCAGCAACCCCCAGCCGGAAATAACTATCCGGGAAAACCCTCCTCCTGCACTTCGACAACCAATGGGAACTCCCGGGGAATCCCCGTGAGAACTAAAAATAGCGCGAGAACTCAAAATTAGCGCTAGAACTCAAAAGTAGCGGCAGAGGCGGATATTAACGCCTTGCCTGTCAATCAATACTGTTGGCAAAATGCCAGGGGCCATACAGACTCGGCTGTGGCTCTCAGCATCTCCCCCCTTCTGTTTAAATAAACAACAAGTAATGTGGCTTAGGGACCGTGCCTGTTAGGTAGTCCAATTCAACATATGGTCCTTACCCGTCATCGGATGAACTGACCTCTAGGCGTCAGCCTCCTGTCTTAGGTTGGTACCACTGCAATCGGATCATACCCGTCACTGACTACCGGTCCAGCATACAGCCATACTTGTGGATAGGCCTTTGCACCAGTGGGGGGGGTGAGGTTCTTTGCCTCACCTCTGTTGGCCCCCAATCTTGTCCTTGGTGCCAATGGGGGGGTGAGGTTCTTTGCCTCACCTCTGTTGGCCCCCAAATTTTAGGCCATCACTAGTAGAAGGGAGGAGGATGAAAAATGCCATGACACCAAGCCAATTGAGGGCTCCTTTGAAAAATTGTACCACCGGTGACACCATCAGCAAAGATGCCAGCATTACCACAATTTGCTGCACCAACAGATAGTTCACAATGCATACAAGTGATACATAGTCCAGGCAAGTTCTGCAAGCAGTTCAAAGTAGAGGAATCTGTCAATATGTCCATTTCCTCCCAAAGTAAATCTACTCCTTGATTGAGCATTACTTGTTGAGTTATTATTCACTGATGCATCAGTTTATACAGTTTGTTGATAGCTACCGAAGAAGCTGTAGTTTGGTTTTATCTTTGTCTTCACCGGCACTGGGATGAAGATAGGAATTCTGGCAATGATGCTAGGAAAAAAATTATGTAACATTCCAACAGGCATTAAGAAAACAATTTTTTGAACAATTTACATTATCCTGAACAGAATTATTAAATATAATGAGAAGGAAAGGTGAAAGCAAACAAACAGATCTGTTAACCTCCTTATTTGTTCACATATTAAAACAATTTTCAACAGCTGTTTACCCAATCTAAATTAAACCATTAAAATCACGTGAATAAAAAAAAAATTCGGATCCATTTATTCATGAGCGCTCCTCATATAAGATATATGGACATACACACATACAGACATACAACACAAAACAGAAGTGTGCGCACATAACATACAACATATAAGACAATAATAAAGGCCTTGTAGCTTTACCTAGGTGAAATCTCCATTGCAATGTTTAAAAACTCCACAGTCAAAAAATAAAACACAGTCAAAAAACAAAACTGATCAGAAAAACATTAACCTAGGTTTGTATGAGCTCAAAAAATAAAATAGAACTTTATGATGTGGGAAAAATGCAATAATAAAATAGATATTGAAAAAAGGCACCGTGGTTAATCACTGTCGCAGATGTAAGAATAGCCAAGCTGGAGCTCTGGATATCAGCTGTTATGGATTTCAGTCAAATCATCTTCTTTTTCTGTAGAAATTGTTTTGGTTAACCTCTCTGGAATCCAAATCGGCTGCTGTTCTCCCTGTGGGAACACACAAACGGAACCCCTACTCCAGACAATAACTGGGTCGGGACCTTTCCATTGTCCTGTTAGAATATCTTTCCAAAGTACCTTAGGCTTATGTACATTTTTCGGATACATATGTCTTTCCGCAGCACTAAGTCCTGATGAATCCAAATTTAGAAAGTTTAGAGTAAAAAGGGTTATTTTAAGTTTATCTTTGGGGGATATATACCCCTTTCCAATTCCCTCTTTTTGCTTTAATAAGTACGTTTTAATAGTTTGATGAGCTCTTTCAACTATGCCTTGTCCCTGTGGATTGTATGGGATTCCTGTTATATGAGTAATACCAAAAGATGAGCAAAATTGTTTAAAAGAGTTAGAAGTGTAACCAGGACCATTATCAGTTTTTAACTGTTTAGGAACACCCACAGTGGCAAAATTTTGTAAGCAATGAGCTATAACATCTTTAGTTTTTTCTCCGGCATGAAGGGAGCCCATCAAAAATCCGGAAGAAGTATCAACTGTAACATGTAAATATTTTAATTTTCCAAATTCTGGCAAGTGTGTGACGTCCATCTGCCAAATATGGTTAGGTATCAGTCCTCTAGGATTGACTCCAAGATTAACTTGTGGTAAAAAGGTCACACAATTTTGACATTGTTTTATTATATGCCTGGCTTGTTCCTTAGTTATTTTAAAACGCTTTTGTAAAGTATTAGCATTAACATGAAACCTTTTATGAAAATTTGTAGCTTCTTCTACAGTAGAAAAAATATGTATATCATGTGTAGTTTTATCTGCTAAATCATTGCCCAAACTAAGGGCTCCAGGCAATCCTGTATGTGCCCTGATATGTCCTATAAAGAATGGATCTTTTCTATCCCAGATTAGACTTTGTATAGTGGAAAACAAAGAGAAAACAGTAGAGGAAGGGGAAATCCTACCAGCATCTTCAAGGGATATTATAGCATTAACTATATACTGACTATCAGAAAATAAATTAAATACAGAATCTTTAAACATCACAAAAGCTTGTAAAACTGCATTGAGCTCTACCTTTTGAGCTGATTGTTTGGGAACTAAAAATGTAAAAGTTTGATCAGGGGTAACTACTGCTGCTGTACCATTATTAGACCCATCAGTGAATATATTTGGAGCATTCACGATAGGTGTTTTTCTTGTCATTTTAGGAAAAACTACAGGATGCTTAGACCAAAAAGACAACAAAGGATTAGATGGTAAATGATTATCAAATGAAACATTTGATTTACACATGATTATTGCCCATGTATTTAACTCATTAGCTAACTCATCAATTTGCTCCATAGTATATGGAGTAATAATTTTATTGGGAGAAATTCCAAACACTCCCTTTGCTGCTTTTATTCCTTTCAGTATTAATTGTCCTACAGCCTCAGGATACCTAGTAAGAATAGTGTTAGGAGAGTAAGATAAATGTATCCACAATAATGGACCTTCTTGCCAAAATACTCCTGTAGGAATATTTTTTGTTGGTATTACAATGAATAATAAAGGCAAACTTATATCAATTCTGTCCAAATGCATATTTTCCATATATGTTTCAATAATTTTTAATGCCTTTCTTGCTTCAGGAGTTAATATGCGGGGTGAATTTGGATCTGATGGACCTTTTAGGATATCAAATAAAGGTCCCAACTCTCCTGTTGGTATGCCTAGATAAGGCCTTATCCAATTTATATCTCCCAACAACTTTTGAAAGTCATTAAGTGATTTGAGTTGATCTACTCGTATTTGAATTTTAGGTGGACGGACCATGGTTGAGGATAATAGAACTCCTAAATAATTAATTGGAAAATTTAATTGTACTTTATCTATTGCTATCTCTAGATTATAATTTTTTAACAAATTTGTAAGTGTGGCATAACATTCCAACAATGTGTTTTTATCTTTGTGTGCTAACAATACATCATCCATATAGTGAAATATTTGTAGTTCAGGATTTTGATTTCTAAGTGGCTGGATTGCTTTATTAACATAAATTTGACACATAGTTGGGCTGTTAGCCATCCCTTGAGGGAGCACTTTCCATTCATATCTCTGATCAGGACCTTCATGATTCAGTGCAGGGATAGTAAATGCAAAATGTGGACTATCCTCAGGATGAATTGGAATTGAAAAGAAACAATCTTTAATGTCTATAGCTAAAACATACCAGGTTTTTGGTAAAGCAGACAATTGAGGAATCCCTGATTGAGCAGGTCCCATAATAACCATCTCATTATTAATGGCTCTTAAATCTTGTAATAATCTCCATTTACCAGATTTCTTTTTAATGACAAAAATGGGAGTATTATAGGGAGATACAGAAGGTTGTATATGTCCCTCCGCTAATTGTTGTTTGACCAGGTCATGGGCTGCTTGTATCTTTTCTTTAGTCAGGGGCCACTGAGAAACCCATACTGGTCTATCTGATTTCCAAGTGATTTTTATTGCCTCAGTGACCCCTTCTGAAAATCCAGTCCATGTCTATTTATTCTTTGATCTATTTGTATTGGTGCCGCTATACCTTGTTCTTGTTTTTCTAATCTTTTTCCTTTCCTAAAACCTTGTCTAGCCATAATAGTGGGTGCATTTTGATTGATATTATTTGTTAATGTCAAACCTAATTGATCTAAGACATCTCGTCCCCATAAATTTACGGGAAGATGATCCAATACATATGGCTGTATAGTTCCTTCACATCCTTCAGGATCCTTCCAATCTAAGACCATTGCACTTCTATGGGGATTAGTTGCCACTCCTAGGCCTCGAAGCGTTTGAGTGGCTTGTTGTAATGGCCAATGTTTTGGCCATTCTTGACGAGATATGATGCTAAGGTCTGCACCTGTATCCAGTAGCCCATTAAATTCATGTCCTTGAATATTTAGTTTTAGCATTGGGCGAGAATCTAAATTCAAAGACAGCATAGCCCAATCTACACCTGTGGAGCCTAAACCCCTGGAACCTCTTTCCATAGTAGTACTGGAAAATTTATCATGTAGGCTGGATATTATTAATAACTGTGCTATTCTATCTCCTGGTGAAATTACTGATATACCCTTTGGAGAACTAGCTATAATTTTTATTTCACCTTCATAATCGGGATCAATTACCCCGGGACTTATCATAAGTCCTTTTAGCGTAGAAGAACTGCGTCCTAACAATAAGCCTACTGTTCCTTGGGGAAGAGGTCCTTTTACTCTTGTGGGAATGATTTGAACTCCCATCTCTGGAGTTAGTACTGCTCTGGCGGAGGCGCAGATGTCCAACCCTGCGCTCCCTCTGGTTCGTCTGATGAGAGATCGGATGGATAATGTGTCCTGGGTACTACCCTGATGGGGTTGCTGGGTTCCTCCATGGTTTTTCTGGGTTCCTCCAGTGCCCCGTACATTTGTGGTCGTGGGCCCCGGAGCATTGGGCCCCCCTGTCCGTTTTTTGGCAATGGAGCCTGATGCCTTTCTCCACGATATCGTGGGTAACCACCTGGTCCTTGTCCATTTTTTGATAATGGAGTACCCTCTATGGTGGTTTGAGAACGGCATTCATTAGCCCAGTGTCTCCCTCTACGGCATCGTGGGCAAATATCTGGTGTTCTATTCCTTTGATACCTAACTTTGTTATACCTTCCTCCTATGGGGCAACTCCTTTTAAAATGTCCTGTTTGTTCACAATTGTAGCATGTTTTTGGCCTGGCATCTAAAGCCTGTTGTACTGCTGCCAAGACTTGTCCTTGTTCATTAATGTCTCTACATAATTTAATATATGTGTTTAAATCTTCATGTTTCCATGGTCTAATGACCTCTCTGCAGCAACGATTTGCTTGGTCATAAGCCAGTTGTTTTATAAATGGCATTGCTTGTTCTGTGTCACCAAAAATTTTGGAGGCTGTTTGAATAAGCCTATCTACAAAGTCAGCGTAAGGTTCATTAGGTCTCTGTATTACCTTAGATAGCTGCCCTTGTAAATCTCCATGTCCTTGTAAAGTCTTCCATGCCCTAACTGCGTCTGCAGCAATCTGTGCATATACAGCAGGATCATATTGAATTTGTTGCCGCTGACCCTCATAAGGTCCTTTTCCTAGCAACATCTCTAGACTTCTTTGAGGGTAACCGGCTGCTGCATTTCGTCTAGCTGTCTCCCTGCAAAATTCCTCATTGGCAACCTTCCATAACAAATATTGTCCTCCATTTAGCACAGATCTACACATGCTAGCCCAATCTGCTGGAGTCATGTCCAAGTTAGTAATGGATTCTACCATGCTTACAGTGAAGGGTGCATGAGGACCATAGGTTGTTACAGCCTCCTTTAATTGCTTCACTGTTTTGAACTCTAACTCACGGTGAATTCGCTGCCCTCCTGCCTGCTCAAGTACAGGGCATGCTAATCTTTGAGGTCCTGTCTCAGGATCCCATCTATCAACTACGGGGGTTGAGGGGGTTGAGGGCCACTCAGCTATCTCCATAGGTGGAGCTGTTGGCTGAATTACGCCCTCTGGTGATAGATCGGTGTTAGTAGCAGCCTCCTGTTGTTGCTTCCCCCCTGATAGCTGTTTCTCCTCTAAGCTTTCTTCCTTTAAATTTTCTTCCTCTGTCTGACTAGCTTGAGAGACCTTCTCTTTTGCTTGATCTAAATTGTCTTTCTCCATGGTTTGAACCTCTAACAATTTATTTAACACTCTTTCAGTTTGTTTTTTACTAATTTCTAATCTGTTACAAAGATAACGCAACCCAAAAAGATAACACAAAACAAGACCGAAACAGAATGAAACAAAAATGGAACAAAAAATCGTTGTATCAATTTTCCTATTTTCTGGACATGTGCATTTGTGGTCTATTTCTATCTCTTCCTCAGGGGAAAACAACTTCAAACCTTGAGCCAACCATTTTTCCCAGTCTGCCTGAGAAAATTCTAGGGATAGGCAGCTTGAAACAAAACCAAAACAAATCAAAGCAAGAACATATTGTTTTTTAAAATGGTCACCCATTCTCTTGCCTTCCCTTAGGGGTAAGCAATTTCACTTACCCCGAAGCTTCAGACGTTCCCCGTCCGGGCCGCCAAATGCCGCAGTCTGGCTGGGCACAAATCACGAGCCACTAAAGCAGGAACAAATTTTATTTTTTCTACTGCAAGAAAAAACCTCACACACGCTCCTGGGGAATCCTCCCGAAAAGCCACGAGGCTCCTCCAGCAACCCCCAGCCGGAAATAACTATCCGGGAAAACCCTCCTCCTGCACTTCGACAACCAATGGGAACTCCCGGGGAATCCCCGTGAGAACTAAAAATAGCGCGAGAACTCAAAATTAGCGCTAGAACTCAAAAGTAGCGGCAGAGGCGGATATTAACGCCTTGCCTGTCAATCAATACTGTTGGCAAAATGCCAGGGGCCATACAGACTCGGCTGTGGCTCTCAGCAGCCTTTAAGTTATTTTCCCATGAAAACAGGTTCTAAAAAAATCAAGTCTTTTCCCCAGTGGAGTAGGCCTTTATCATGTACCATGCTCTGGGTATAGTTCTGAATGGTTACCTTGAATATCATATGTCATGTGCCCAAACAAAGTATTATGCAGTATGATAAATAACAAGGAAAACATAATTTAAACAAAGAACATGGAAACGACATTCTGATATGACATTTCTGGAGTGATCAAGCAGGGAATTCTTAATAACTACGTTCAATATGTTAAGAGCTCTAATGGACAAAGTACACAACATGCAAGAACAGATGCTCAATGTCACAGGAGAAATGGTAAGCCCAAGAAAGATGTCTTTTTTAAATGCAAGAAATTAAAAAACATTGCAATAGAAATGATAGGTGTTTTTGAAAGTCAGCAGAGTGGACATGGCCAAGGAAAGAATCAGGAAGCTTGAAGATAGGTTAATAGAAATTTACCAAGTTGAAATGAAAAAAAAAATGAAAGCATAGAAAATCTGGGACAGATTAAAAATAAAGAATGCACCAGGGGACATGAGTGATGAAAAAATAGAACAGAAGAGATACTTCAACTGAGAATGTGAAGAATTTTCCAAAATTAATAAAAAATATCAAATCATGGATTCAGGGAACTCCAGGAGCATAAAGCAGGACTAATGCCCCAATATCTGCTTGTAGGTATATCATATTCAAACTTCAGAGACCCAAAGATAAAGAGATCTTGAAAAATGCAAGAGTCAGATAATGATATACAAATACCTCACCGAAGAAGAATAGGAACTAGTAGATGTTTCATTGGAGCTATAGAAGGAAGAAAGAAGTCAAATGAAATGTTTTGAAAGAAATAAACCACCAACATAAAGTTCTATATCCAGCAAAACTATCCTTTAAAACCAAAGGCAAAGTAAAGACTTTCTTGGACCAATGAACATTGAGGGACTCCATATCCAGGAGATCTGTTCTATAAAATGTGTCAGAGCTTTTTGAATAGAAGAAAAAAATGTTGTAAGTCAGAAACTCAGATTTATTCAAAGAAAGGAGTGTTAGAGGAGGAACAAATGATAGTAAAATAAAATACCTTATTTTTTATATTCTTAATTGATCCAAATGAAAGGAGCCAGTCTGTAAAGTCTACAAATAATATGAAAAGGCCACAAATTTTATGATTCCAAACTTATGATATTATGGAAAAGCCAAAATTAAAACAATGTAAAGGTCAATGATTGCCAGAAATTGAGAGCAGGGGTTGGTTAAAAAGATAAGTACAAGGAAATGTTCAGGGTAATGAAACTGTGGTTCTGTTACTGTGTGTACATGTCAAAACCTGAGAACTTTACAGTGAAAGAATGAAAGAATTCAATACATGTATTAAAAAAATCATTTAAGAGTTCTGAGGATTCCAAATGGAATCCTCAAGACATGATAGAGCAACCTTAATAATTTACAAATCTGTGGAGTACTCTCATTGAAGACTGGAGTAAAAAACATGTTGATTAAAAAAAGAAATGGAACTGAATCCAGTCTGTAAGGTTAAAGTCTAAGCAGTCTAGAAGATTAAAGTCTAAACAAAGAGCACACCATCACTGTAGTATAGTTGATTCCCTCAGGAGTATAAGTTAGCAATTCTGAAAGTACTGTACACAAATCCTGGAATGGAGCAAATAAGTAAATGGATGACAGATGTTAGAAACCAGGATTCTCACTGTTGAAACGGGAGTTTGCAGATGAGCAAGGGAGAGATGAGCAATGGGTTAGAATTGGAGACATCAGTATGAACCCACGTTTTCCTTAATGGAATTACAGATGGCTAAATAAATAAGCATCCACCAATTTGTGCAGTTACTCTAATTAGAATGCTCAAAAATATTTCATTTTTCTCTCAGGCCTAGAAGCAATGAACTCTCCTTGCCATTGAGCACACCCGATGCCTACGACTTGGTTTCAGTACCATTTTTTTTGTTGTTGTTGTTTACTGAAAAGAGTCAGGGATGCTTGAAAAAAGGAGTGAGTGTACAACTAGGCAAGAAAATGTACAAGGTGAACATAAAGCATCTTGTAATGCCAAGGAGTAAGGACAGTATTGGAACAAATGCAGTGACTGGTTATGTTAAATAAGCATAGGAGCCCACAGAAAGAGTATCAAATGGTCAAAGGTGAAACAATTTGAGCAGTAAACTAAAATGAAGCATAAATAAAATTATGATCTCAAATATAAATTATGCTTCCGTAGGTTCCTTGTGATATAAATAAATTATTGAGTAAATAAATGGAGAAGAAAGGATAAGCAGAATACTCTACCCTCAAGGACTTAAAACAGGTTGCCTCAATCCTCAGGTGTGATCTGCAGAGACTGGCTTCCTTAGGAGGAATATAGAATGGAAAAGGATGAAGTACTTTTATGGTAAAGAACTCTAACAAACCCTACTTCAACTAGGAGATCAACTTCAAGGTCAATCGCTGCAGGTCATCACTGACATGACCTGATACAGGTGATGCTTTATAGCTCCTCCCCGTATCATATGAGCAGCCTATTCTCTAAAAATCCCACTGAAAGGACAGTCTTCACAATACTTGAAGATGACTCTTACAACCGTCAAGGTCCTTAAAAACAAGGAAAGTTGAGAAGCTGTCACAGCCATGAGGAATCCAGGGAGACAAGAGGACGGAGCATGATATCCTGAGAGAAATCTTGAAATAGAAGAAAAAAGGTAAAAGCTGAAAACTAAGGACACCTGAATAACACAGAGACTTTAGTTAATAACAATCTGTCAGAGTAGGTTTGTTAATTATAACCAACATACCCTACTCATGCCAGGGGTTAATGATACAAGAAACAGGCTGGGAGCTCTGTATCTTCACATATTTTTGTTGTTGTTGTTATCTTCACAAGTCTAAGATAAGTTTATTTTTTAAATTATTCTTCTAAATATTAAACTGTCTGGCACTGACGTTTTGCATAGCTAATGCCTTTAAACAATACTATATTACATTTGGTTGTTTCTGACTTTTGTGTATTATAAACAATGCTAAAGTGGAGATCTTTTATAAACATTTGTGCATATAAAGTTACTGATTAAAAAGGAATATCTGGGATTAATTTCTTTAAGAAATGTCTGTTCATTTACATACACACAGTAACATACCAAAGTCCAATTTTCCTACATTACTAGCAACACTGAATATTATCATCTATTTAATCTTGCCTAATTAAGTAGGTGAAAACCATACCCTATTTTACTTTGAGTGGTAGAATTTTAAAAATATTGTTAATGGCTATTTAAATTTATCCCCTTATAAATTTCAAGTTGATTTTAAATATAGATTTAATGAACTCCCACTATGTTCTGGGCAACATTTGCCTACGTTTGTTCTCTTAACGTTATTTTTATTATCCCTTGCATCTGGCTGCAAGTAATAGGAAACTCAATTAAATCTGGCTTAAACAACAAGAAGAGCTATTAGTTCCTGCAAGAAGAAGCCCAGAGGGAAGGTGGTTGCAGGAATAATCCACCTGCTTAATAGTGTCAAGGTTTCAATAGTCTCAGCAAGACTTGCTCTTCCCACCAGATGACTGCAGAAATTCCAGAAATCAAGAAGAAAGCAAAGAAACAGTCCACATCAACTTCTTTTTTTTCCCCTTTTTAAGAAAAAGGAAAACACCCCTGGAATCCTAACACCTCAGGCTGAATTCTCTTTGCAGTGGGTCGGCTGGAATTACACTGCATGCTCATGTCAGACCCCGAATCCCTTGGCAAAGGGATGGAGACTTGATCCAGTTAGACACACAGAGGTCTTTCTCCACCTCGGCTCTCCACTTGAAGCTGGAGGAAGTCTCACCCCCCTGAAAAACAGGACAAATTGAAAGAGAGTGAACAAAATGAGGAAGGAAAGATGGCCGTGGGGGAAGCCATCAACAATGTGTTCTTCAGTCATCACTGACACCCACTGTCAATGAGGTGTTCCTAGGCCTCCTCAACCAATGAGAATACTGCCCCTCGGAGAATGGAAGCCACTCCCTCAAGACCATCCAGCAAATTTGATACATCTGTTGGCATTCAGAACCTCTAACCTCAATCACTGCACTATTTTCAATTTTTAAAAATTTTTTATTTGTTTTAATTCATTATACATGACATTAGAATGCAGGTATAATTTCTCGTTTTTCTGATTGTACATGTTGTAGAATCACATTGGTCATGCAGTCATATATGTACATAAGGTAATAATGTCTATTTCATTCTACTATCCTTCCTATCCCCATATTCCCTCCCCTCTACTCCCCTCGACCTAATCTAATTTTATTCTTCCCTAGAGCCCCATCCCCCTTATTATGAATTAGCATCTGCATATCAGAGAAAACATTCAGTCTTTGGTTTTGGGGAACTGGCTTATTTCGCTTAGCATGATACTTTCCAACTTCCTCCATTTACCTGCAAATCCATAATTTCATTTGTCTTTAAAGCTGAGTAATATTCCATGAAACTCAACTCAAAGTGGATCAAAGACTTAGGCACTTAGAACAGAGACCCTGTGTCTACTAGTAGGAAAAACTAGGGCCAAATCTTCACCATGTCAACCTAGGATCTGACTTCCTTAACAAGACCCTAAAGCACAACAAGTAAAATCAAGAATCAAGAAATGGGATGCATTCAAACTAAAAACTTCTTCTCAGCAAAAGAAACAATAGATAATGTGAAGAGAGAGCCTATGATTGGAAGAAAATCTTCACCACATGCACCATTTCCAATTTTAAATAATTTCTTCAATATAGGTAACTAGAACAAATTGCGCACATTTTACAATTATGATCATCAAAAAGGGAGAGAAGCATATAATTTATGGCATTTTGGTGGAGCAAAAAGTAGAAAATATCTGGTTGGGAGAATTGGGAAATATCTTCCTCATCTGAGTTCAGCATTAAAGGTGAGAGCGATACCTCTCTGAACCTAAATTCTGTTTACAATGGTAGGACCTGAACCATTTTTCCATTGTGTATGTATGTGGCTTCTTTATCACAGAGATAAAATCAAAGCTCAGGACAGTCACCGGAAGCCAGAGGCATGATAGCATGGAAGATATAAAGAAGCCCCTCTGAAACTAGCAGGCAGTTCCTCTGCAATGATCTTCAAGGTGGTGGTGGTGACTTTAGTGAGCGGGACAACACTTCAACGCCCAGTTGGATGAACTATTTCTTGCAAATATCCCTTCTAGGTGGCCTATTCTTTTATTATTATTTTTTAATTTGTAAATAGACCCAATGTCTTTGTTTTATTCATTTATTTTTATGTGGTGCTGAGGATGGAACCCAGTGCCTCACACATACTAGGCAAGCACTCTGTCACTGAGCTACAAACACAGGCCCATGACCTATTCTTGATGTACCTAATGTATCCCCAGTGGGACAGAATGTTTAATGTTCGTCTCAATACCCTGGTCAAGATTTCAAAATGGAGTAAGTATCCACACTATCAAGTGCAAATGACAAGTCAGAGAGCACAGATAGGTGCTTACACTGGGTAAGTGAATGAGTGGGTAGAAGAAACAAAAGAAGGAAGGGAGCAGGAAGAAAATATTCAAGAGAGGAAGGAGAGAGGGAGGGAGAATATAAATGAAGAGCAAGTCAACATAATTCCAACTTGTTTGAATAAGTTTAGTTATTTAGGTAGGGTAAGACTAAGAAGTCAGAAAATGGCAGCCACTGAAAAGAGAGATTGATAAAACTTTACTAAGAATTTTTTTTTTCTATTTCTAAGAAAGAATGTCCAGGTCCCGCCTGGTGGGGGAGGACCATCCCTGGAATCACAGGGTCTAGTTCAAGGCAGAGGGAAGAAGGGGCACTGTGAGGGACAGCCTTTACTGTGGCCTCAATGGAAGAACCCTAAGTAAGCAGGCTCAGCACTGGTTAGCTTAGAGAATACCTGCAGCCTTCTGGTATAGAAGGTACATCCTGTTTGTTCTTACTGACCCTAAGGTGATTTGCCCTCAGGGCCTTGTAGCCTAGAGTGTGAGAACATGATAAAGGGAGAGGAGCTGAGAATGTGGACTTAATAAAGGAAACTGACCAGCCTCTACTCAGCACCTCAAAACTGGGTCAAGACAGCTTTTTAAAAAACAATGTTCCATGGAATGTTACCAGCTCCAAAGGAGCAATTTATATGCTCCATCTCTATTAAGGGACGAAGGGAAATATTCTCAATTTTAGCCACTGATTATTTAGATGATTGAACAAACACAGAACCCAAAATAAAAACAGTGGAGTTCACAGAGAATGTTTTTATCTGTCTGCATATTCAAAGATGCAATAATTAGTTGCAACATACCAATTAAGACATCTGTACTTTAAACGGATATGAGGCAGGGTTTACCTGAAAGAAAGGTAGCAGGTCCACTCGCCATTAATTCTGTTAATGTCTGGTTTGCACTCTTCACAAATTTAAGGTTATATTGGCAGTTTTATTTACCAGCAAGCCTTTTACTTGAAAATCATTAAATTCTGTGCTGCTATTACTAATGTCAAAGCAAGCTTCATGTAAAGACTCAGGAAGAGGAGAATGAATCTGTATGCCCTGAAGGCTAATCTGTAGGTGACGTGGAGAAGGCTCTGGAAAGCTGGTGATGTAAGCAAGCATAAAGCTAATTAGCTCTTGGATTTACTAATAAAAGCGGTGCTTTAATGAATGGGGGAAATGAAGGAAACAAGGACAGGTAGTTAAATTCCATGGTTAAGTATACGACTCTCCATCTGTCCAAATGGCTGATATTGCCATAATTTCTAATATAAATAAAACATCACTGAGATCAATATCTAGTATATGTTCCAACCAAAATGTGACAATAATCTACCCATGGTAGCATTTATTTGACCAACGGCTTTATGATTACTCAATCTATTTAACAAAAAAAGCAGTAACATTTTAGTGAAAATTAAATTAGTGTTTTAGAAGCAAGGCAATATTCTCTCTAAAAGTATTTGGCAGGAATCATTCATTCCAACAGGGATATCTTTATCTAATGATGTCTTACATTTATAAGGCCTTTCCATTTTCCAAGTGTTTTACTAACACCAATAATTAATTTTCATTTTATTGCAAAAAAAATAGGTAAATACAAGTTAAGAAAAAAAAATTGTTTTGTTTTTCCCAGACCAGATGAATAGCAATGTTAATTTTTTAAGATTATTCTTTGGACTTTGGTCTTCAGCCATTTGTCTTAAGTAAAAATATATCTACCTTAGTATTGTCAAATACAGTGAATCCATCTCTTTTGAGGAAACAAAAAGAAAGAAAGAGGGACAAAAAGAGAGGAAAAAATCACTCAAAAACAAAAGGTGAAAAGTTCAATTATTTTAAGACTTCTGGGTTCCTTAACAACAAAAGGAGGAGGAGGAGGAGGAGGAGGAGGAGGAGGAAGAGGAGGAGGAGGAGAGAAAGGAAGGAAGGAAGGAAAGAAGGAAGGAAGGAAGGAAGGAAGGAAGGAAGGAAGGAAGGAAGGAAGGAAGGAAGGAAGGAAGGAAAAAGATAAAATAGAAGTGGTAACTTTTCCTCTTACTTGCTTAAAAAATGTGTTATAGTCCTGATAATGTCAAACTATGGTCACTACAATATGAAGGGTGGTCATTTTCAAATTATCTTTAAAATAGGATACTATTTTTCATAGAAGTGTTGGTGAGAAAATACTGCAAAGAATCAGATGTACAAACTGTTTGTTACAGCTCAAGGATGTCTGCATAAAAATGTGAGAGAGTAGTTCTTTTCAAATACACTTACGCTCAAGGTATCTTTATATACCTGCGACTAACAAAAAATTATTACAAGTTTGAATAATGCATACATTCTTTTGTCACAGCATTGAATTCTTTAAATAAATAATAAATATCTCACAGTGCTAGCCTTCAAGAAAAAGGCACATGAAGATTTCAAACTATGGTTAACTGAAACAAATGCAGTCCTTTTGTAGAAGTGACTGAAATAGAGGTATCGTTTCATACATGCTAAATAAATGCCCATTTTCCCAAGTCATGGCTATAAATCAAAGCAGTGTTAAAGTTTAAAAAAAAAAAAAGAAAAGAAAAAAGGTTCTTGGTTGTATTGGAGAAGCTTAAACCTTAAGTTACTTTTCAGAGGTCAGCAAATGAGGGCCCAGGGGCCAAATCCAGCTACCCAACTATTTTTTTTAAATAAAATGTTACTGTAACACTGCCATGCCCATTTGTTTGCCTGTAGCCACGTCTGAACTTCAGTGGGAGGTTTGAGTAGTTGCAAGTAAAACCACTTGATCCGGATTCTTGGTTGGCCTGATCCACCTATCCCACTCCTCTGTCTATACCCAAAGGACTTAAAATCAGCATAGTATAGTGTTGCAGCCACATCAATGTTTATATCAGCTCAATTCACAATAGATAAATTGTGGAACCAATAATTTATTAGATGCATTTCAATAGATGAATGGGTAAAGAAAATGTGGTATATATACACAATGGAATTTTACTCAGCATTGAAAGAGAATAAAATCATGGCATTTGCAGGTGAATGAATGAAGTTGGAGAATATCATGCTAAGCAAAGTAAGTCAATTCCAAAACCCAAAGGCCAAATGTTCTCTCTGATAAGTGGATGCCGGTCCATAATGGGGATGGGGGGCATGGAAAGAATGGAGGAAATTTGGGCAGAGGGGAGGGAAGAAGGGAGAAGGCATGGAGGCAGGAGAGATGGTGGAATAAGATGAACATCATTACCCTGGGTGCATGTATGTCTGCACATATGGTGTACTCATCATGTACACCAGAGAAATGAAAAGTTGTGCTCCACTTGTGTATATTTAATTGAAATGCATTCTGCTGTCATATACACCTAATTAAAACAAATAAATAAGTAATCTAAAAAAAAAGAAAAGAAAGAACCATATGACCCAGAAAAATTCTAATAGTTGCTCTCTGTCCCTTTGCAGAAAACATTCTCCAACCCACTACTGTACTAAGGGTAATGTGTTGAGTTCCTGAGTTTCATTTAGGCAAGAAGGAGGCTACTCAGTATGGAAGAGAAATCAGTTTATATTTGTCTTTCTATGGGAGTATACAATTTCTAAGTCAGGTTTGATCCATAATTCACTTGCAAGTCACTTATCCCCTCACTTAGCCTTATTCATTAACTCATGATGTATGTGACTTTGTGTCCTACAGTACAAGAACATTTTGGGTTTAGAGGGCAGACTACAGACATTTAAAGCATTGTTTACCACTTTCTTCATGGGATCTGGTACACTGTGAAGCTACCTAAGGAAGATCAGACCAAACCCTGTTAGAATATTGCCTCCCTAGAAGCCAGCAGATTCCCTGGGGCATGAGCTGGGGCAGGACTCCCTTGTTTCACAGAGGTGCTTTCACCCAGGTTTGTAGAGGTTACAATGGATGGCTGGAAGGATATGTTTGTTATGCATCTTTTCTGGCATTGTTTATTTTATATAATAATCATGTAAAATAGCATCCTCTGAAGATTCTTGACTTTCTTAGATTCTCTGGAGCCAATATGAAATCTTCAGAGTTGTCTGTTATCGATGATGATGATGATGATGACATTGCTGATGTGAACACAATATGAATAGCCTCTCCATGGTTCCAATATTTGATATGTATTGACTCAATCTTTATAACAACCCCATGAAGTAGAATCAATACGATCCTAATGCTACATAGACCACAGATGATAAGTAAACTATAAAAGGTTACAAATCTAAAAAGTAATAGAGAAGAAAATTGACCTCTATAGTGCTTTATAGTTCTACTCATTTCTCATAGGCTAACAAGAACTAAGAACATATGAGTATTTTTAGCCAGCTTAAAGTATATTTTAATAAATTTTAGTTTATGGAAGCATTTAATTTTAACTCATCTCTCCATCAATTTTAATTATATTAATGCTGTTAAATTTCCTTTAACCTTTCTTATCACTTGATCATTTAGCAATATGCACCATTACTTATTTTTAACTTATTTAATTTAAAAATGCAAGTTTAAAATATTTAGTTAATGACCTAGGAAATACAAGGTTTTATGACTGTTACAAAAATACATTATTTTATGTTATTGTACATATTATTAGAACTTCAGCTTTTAATAATAAAACACCTACTAATTCAGACTAACTTTTCAATGAAGTAATTTAGAAAATCTTGACAAAATTAATAAGTGATAAATAAATTATGAAAGGTTTGAACCATTGAAGAACAAAATCACCAGGCCATGTTTTCTGAGATGGTGAAGGCTGAGAGTACAATTAATGTTCTTTCCCTGGAGAGTTTTCTGATCACTGAGCAATTCAACTGAAAGGTTGAAGGTTAGTAACTCTTGGAAACAAGTCATGGGTCTAAGATACAGCAAATGAAGTCCAGGTCAGACCAAAATAAGACAAGTTGGAAAATTATTAAGCTTTAATTGTTTAGGCTTGTCACTATGAAAGACTGAATCTTTGAAATACTAAAAAAAATATATAAGTTCTCAAGGGACTTCAGATCAGCTATAAGATAATCCAAACTTTACACTGAATTGAGGAATCATAATTTAACTATATTCTCGGGCATTATCAAGCACATTTTTTTTCTCAGAAGAAAAATAACATCATCCTTCTTTTCAAGTTATGTATACATTATTTTTAATTCCATGTTCAATACATATTTTAAAAGCCTAAAATTCATACAAAGTTGTAAGCTAATATAAATAAAACCAGCACAAATAACATTCATGATGAATAAAAACCAATAAAAATAACAGTAAAAAGCAGACTCACTTGATCCTTTAGATATTGACTTTATGGGATATGTTTAAAAACAGACATACTTGCAACATTCATGGGAATAAAGGAAAATATTATATAAAAAACTGGAAATAGGAGAGGGAAGATTTCAGATTGGTTTTGAGACCTGAAAATAATGGAACAACCAAAATGAAGTACCCCATGGGTAACTTATTAGGAAATTAGACACAGATAAAGAGAGGCTTAGATATCTGGAAAATGAGTAAGGAGAAAATATCAAGAATATATGTGGAAAATCACAAGAGAGTGTAGAAGACAGTGCAATGAGGAAATCTGAAACACACATGCTATTTGAGACTCAACAATAACACAAATAAGGAATTTAGAAAGAATTAGCATAAAAAGAGATAATGACTGAGAACTTTTCAAAACTGATAAAAGATGTTAAGACTCAAATATAAAACATTCTGAAATATATAAAACTTTGAATATATGTGGGCATATAATATGAACTATAGCAAACCAAAAACAGATATAAAATTCATTTAAACAGATATAAAAATCATTTAACACAAACACATAAAAAAACAAGATTGTCTTCAACAAGCAAATGTAAGACTTACATATGACTTCCCAATATCATGATACAGCCTGAAAGTAAACTACATGACAGCAAGAGAAAAACTAGAGTTTTACACACAGAAAAACATATCCTTCAAAATTGTAGAATATCAGGTGTGGTGGTGAATTCCTGTAATAACAGCAGCTTGGAAGGCTGGGACAGGAGAATCTTGAGTTCAAAGCCAGCCTCAGCAAAAGCAAGGCACTAAGCAACTCAGTGAGACCCTGTCTATAAATAAAATAAAAAATAAGGCTAAAGATGTGGCTCAGTGGTTCAATGTTCCTGAGTTCAATCCCTGGTATGGAAAAAATATATAGAATAAAAATAGAGATTTTTCAGCCAAATGAAAATGGAAAGAATTTGTTACCAGCATTCTTATGATAAAGAAAATCTTAAAGGGTGTCCCTCAAGCTAAATAATAATATCCTAGCTAGAAGATCAGAATGTGAGAAGAAATGAAGGCAATAAGATAGTAAACACAATTAATTGCAATTTAACTATGTAATAACACTAAAATACTGCTAAATAATAACATGTTGTTTGTAAAAAAATGATGTTAGGAGGTCATACTCCATTGGGTTGAAATACACACACACTAAAATTAGATTATTAGTGAATGAAATTAAAGAATGAGGCAACCTGTTACATTACTGTTATATTTTATAAAGATGCAATATATAACTTCTAGGTAAAATATTTACAAATTTATATTTGCCATAGGTTTTATTCTGATGAAAGATTGCACTATTATTTTACCACCAGATGAAAAAAGGATGACCATCATTTATAAGTTAACATTGAAAATTAATGTACTTAAAATTATATAAAAGTACAAAAAATATATACACAATATATTACACTCTGTTTTGAATGGAATAAAATTTTCTTGATCCTTAATTTAGTGATATTGTACTATAACTCTATAATCGTGCAAAAGTAAGTGTATAAATATTTTATATATTTCTTTATTTATTTTTTATACTAGAAATTTAATCCAAGGTGATTTAGTATTGAGTTACATTTCCAATCCTTTTTATTTTTTATTTTGAGCAAGACTTTCTAAATTGCTCAGTCTTACTAAGTTGCTGAGGCTGGTCTTGAACATTTAACCCTAACCTCCCAAGTCCCTGATTTCAAACCTGTCTCAGCATACCCAGAAGTATATGAATATTTTAATCAATACTATTTGGAAAATAAAACAACCACATAAATTATGTTATTTAAATGTTAAATATTGAGAATTATTCACATTTTTTCAACTTATAAGAAAAAAATATTTATTTGACTTCTGGTTTATTGTTCATTGGCTTCCTTGTTTTTTGGCTCCATGATGCAACAAAACATCATGTCAGGAAATAGTTGACAGAGGAAATTGCTCACATATATACTTTCAAGATACAATGGTCAGGGATAGATTTTCCCATTCTAAAACATTAAACTAGATAATACTAAGGAGAAATTGAGCTAAAACAAAAGCACACTATAGTGTGTCTGTCAAGAACTAAATCCTATAGCACCATGTCTGGCATTTGGGGTATTAGGTGTTATGGTGTGAGCTTTAATGGTGTAAGTATTACCGATCCTATACCCGGAGCCTAGGGACACCATGATATCATAGAGCTACCCAGGGTTTGCTTGCTTCTCCAGGATTTTTTTCCCTGTGTCAGCCATTTAGGCAATCAGAGACAGCTATGGTTCAAGCAGGCCTGTGTTATAGCTGAGGCCAGGACCAGACACTGGTATTGTGATAAGAAGCTGTTTTATAGGAATGCAGAATGTAAGATGCATGGGGCATGGAGGCTTCCACCAACACTTTAAAGAAAAGACTATGTGACAGGCAGTGAGTGACAGGGTCATAGTTCTTGCAAGCAACCCCTAACAAGTCTATGCATGAAAACTATGTATGTGAAGCCTAAGCTGCATTGGGGAACCCAGGAAATTAGAGATACCAGAAATGTGGAAAGCCTGATGAGAATTATTCATATTTTTAAAGTTAGCTTTAAAATTATGGAAAAACAGTTAACAATTTGAAAAGGAGAAAGGAGAAAAGAGAAAAGAGAAAAACAAAAATGTTAGGACAAGACACATGGTATGATCTTGTATTTTAGCCCGAATAATATGCATGAAACAATTAAAATACTCAAGGTGAAGAGAAAAATCCTCAGGCTTGGGTAGATGTTTTTTTTTTATAAGAGATTTATCTAAAATATAATAATTGCAGCTGGTTGAAAGTTAAAAAATAAATACTAAATATTTATTTTGCAAGTATGATTCAACAGAGCTATGTAGCTCTATTAACACCACTTTCAACCAGTGTTAATATAGGGAGAATTAGTAAAGAGGGATGCTTCATACTGATGATAGGTTGAACTCATCAGGAAGATGTAACAGTTCTGAGTATGCACTGAAAACCTAGCTGAAAAATATGCTTGTCAGACAGAACATTATGCAGGAAAAAAATATATCAAATCATAGAAGAATATTTTACACCTCTCTCTCAAAAACTGATAAAGCAAAAATCAATGAGAAAATTTTAAAAATTTGGAATGACATGATGAACAAATTTTATCTACTAGGCATGTCTGTGTATTATGCCACTCCCAATAAATCTGAAAAATGCATATTCAATGCACATCGGTGTGCATTTATAAATGGAGCATTTGCCAGGTCATCAAGTAGGTCTCAACAAAGGATTGAAAACATGCAGATTTTCATGCATAGATGACTATGAAGAAATTAGCTATACAATATGATAGCACTGCAGGTGTAGCTTAGTAGTAGAGTACTTACCTAGCATGCATGAGCCCCTGGTTAAGTCCCAGCACTCCCACAAAAACAATAAAATAATAGAAAATTTTCATAGAGCATATTTTTTTCGTCTGTTTTCTGCTGTTATAGTAGAATAATAGGGATTTGGTAAATTAAACAATAAAATTGTATGTGCCTCCTGGTTCTGGAGCCTGGGGAGTTTAGGACCCAGAGACTGCATCTGGTGAAGATCTTTGGGCTGCATTATAACATTGAAGAAAGGCAAGCAAGCATGCATGAGACAGAGACAAAGCAGGAGCTGCTCCTGCAACCAACCCATTTTCCTGCAATAACTATATTGACCCATTCAGGAAGGCACTTTTGGCTTAATCATCTGTTAAATCTGACTCCCTGATACTGTTGCATTGAGGGTCAAGTTTCCAACACATGAATTTTAGAGGGACATATTCAAAACATTACAGATGAAAATTAAGAAAAACTCTAATAGAAGATCCATTGGATCAAAGAAGAAATCAAAGGAATTAAAATATTTGGAACTGATTAATAATGGAATTGCTATATAAAGCATGGGTGGCAGCCAGAACCACTCTTAGATATTAATTTATGCCATTAAATATATTTATTAGAAAGGAAGACATGTTGAAAATTAACTTTTTTAGAATTTAGAAAATCACCACAAATCAAATAGAAAATAGAAAAATGAAATAAAAAAGATCAAAGCCAAATGAATCAATAAAATAAACAAAGACTTAACAATGCTAAAATCTGGATCTTTGAAAAGATTCATAATATTGATGAACCTCCATTTAGTTAATAAAAAAAGACAAAAGTAACAAATAATTAATAATAGGAATCAAAAGAGGTCAATAGCAAATATCTATAGATACTAAAAAGTTTAAGATTGTGACAACTTTATTCCAATAAACACATATGTACATTAGACAAATTTACAAAATAATTACTTAAGAAATAGAAAATCCAAGCATGCCTGTAATTAATAAAGATATTTAATCTTACATTAAAACTTTCTCAAAAATAAATTGCCAGGCCCAGGAAATTCTAACAACCTTTTCAGCATCAAAAGATGGCAATCCAATACAAACTCTTTTAGAACCTGGAGAAAGGAGCAACTATTTCACCATGTATTCTGGGAGTCCAGTGTAACCTTTATGCCAAAAATCTGAAAAGATTATTAGAGGAAAAGGAAATCAATGGCCACTGTCCTCTATGAACTTAGACAAAAATATCCTAAACAATAATGAACAAATCAAAAGCCACAATATAAAATAGGTAATGCATCATGAGCAGGCTTATGCCATATATGCAAGATTTGCTTAATAAATTTGAAAATCAATGTGCAATGTACTAGCAGAAAAAGGAAAAATGTATAAACATCATAAGAAACAACAACAATAACAAAAGATCAATGCAATGATGGGAATAAAGGAATAAAGAGTTTATTTGTAGAGAAAAATTATCTATGAAAAGAGTCTAAAAATCTACATAAATATTTGAGGTGATAAAGGACAATGTATATAAAATCAATTATATTGCCTTAATGAAACAATTAGAAAATATATATTATAGAAACACCATTCATGAAAAATAAACCAACTTTATCTAATGAAAGATACAGAAAACTCTACAAATGAAACTATAAACTATTACTGAGAGAAGATAGAGAGAACCTAAAAATTGAGCAGATATTTTTGTGTAATTTTCTTTTTTTTTTTTTGGAGTAACTCACAAGTTGATGGTAAATGCATCTGGATATGCCAAAGGCTAAGTGAAATCTTAAAAAGAAAAGAAATTTGGAAGATTTATTTTGCTATCAAGGCATTCCTTTTCATCAGCTTTGCATTGCTGTGACAAAAAGACCTGACAAGAACAACTTAAAGAAAAGGTTATTTTGGTTCATGATTGCAGAGGTGCAGTCCATGCTCTACTTACTCCACAGCTCTGGACCCAATATGAGCAGAACATCATGGCAAAAGGGCTTGCAGAATGAGGCAACACATGAAATGGCTACCAGGAAGCAGAAAGAGGGAGAGCTCTAGTCACCAGGGACAAAAGATGAGCCACAAGGCCCGCCCCCTGACCCAGTGACCTATTATGTTTGTCACACCCTACCACCCTACTGGCCTGCTATTAACACTCAGCCAAGTCATCTATGGACTAATCCATTGATTAGATTACAGCTTTCATGATCTGATCCTTTCTTCTCTGAACATTCTTGCATTGTCCCAGACATGAGTTTTGGGGGACACCTCATATCTAAACCATAACAACATTATAAAGTTATAATAATTAAGACAGAACAATACTGTGAATGGAATAGTAAAACAAAGAACTTCTCAAATAGGCCTACTGGTGTATTAATTAATGACACTGCTTTATTGCAGAATGAGAGACACACAGTCCTTTTGTTAGATGTTGGTGCCTCTATTTGATATATACATATAGAAAAAGTGGTCCCATCTTTTATTACACATAAAAATTAATTTCAAGTGAATTGTAGCTTAAATTATCAAAGCTAAAAAATGTTTCTAGAACATGAAGAGTGGCACAGGCAAACTTTTATCCATGGATACACTTGACATCAAATAAAAAACTGATAATTAAATTTCATTTACATTGGGAGCATTAATATATAAAAGCACAGGATAAATAATGTGGAAAATCAAGCCAGCAATAAGGGAATATATTTCCAATACACATAAAACACAAGTGGGAGAGCTGGAGGTATAGCTCAGTGGTAGAGCACTTGCCTAGCGCATGCAAGACACTGGGTTCAATCCTCAACACCACCTAAAAATAAATAAGTGAAATAAAGGTATTGTGTCCACCTACAACTAGATATATATTTTTAAAACCCCACAAGTTTCTTGCATTCAAAATATTCAAAGACCTTCTATACAATCAGAAGAGATACAGCACAGTATAAAAAAAAATGGAGAGGCATTTGAACAGCTAATTTGTAAGATTCCCAAATGCCTATTAAATATAGGTATAGCAACATGTAACAACAAGTTCCATCAGTATGTACAACTAGAATACAACAATTAAAAAGGTAGAAAAAATAAATATAGTTATATCATGCCCAGCCTCAATAATAATCAGGATTATGTACATTAAAACTACAATATTATTTCACATCCAGATGAATGGCTGAAAAAAAATACCAAATGCTTGTGTGGATATGGAGCAATCAGAATGCTCATAAACTGCTAATGGGTTGACACACCTTCTTTGGAAAAGTAAAGTAGAAAATATATATAGCCAGAAATTCTACTGTTATGTATTAGCTTGAACTACCTAGAATTTCTAGTATTTGAATCTAATACATCCCAACTAACAAACCAACCCAATTGAACAGCATGCAGGTTTTCATCACAAACATGTATAAACAAGTGCATGTGGAAAAACACACAGGAATATTCATTGCAAGTTTTATTTATAAGAGCTCTGAACTAGAAGCAACATGAATGTTAATCAGTGTAGAATAGATAAATGAATTGCCCTAAACTCACACAGTGCATTAGAGCAATGGAAATAGTTGAACTGTAGCTATATGGAATAAGATAGATATTAAAGAATGTACTTTATTATTTAATTAATGAAAACAGGCAAAATCATAGTGTTTAGAGCATGCTAGATGCAAAAAAAAGAACATAAAGTAAAGAAAGAAATGATACCAATAAAATCTGGATAGTGAGTACTGTTAACAGAGACCTGGGGTTCTGTGATTGCAAGACATCACGGAGACTTCTAAGGTACAGGCAAGGTTGGAATGCTTTACTAGGAGGTGATGAGGTGGTGTTCCCTTTGTGATAAATCACCAAGCTTTATGCTTTTATTTTCATTACTGCAGGTAAACGTTCTTCAATAATAAAAGCTTAAATGAGATATAATTCAATAGTAAATGTGTAAAGAAAATAATAATACAATTTTAAATAAGTTTAATGATATATATATATATATATACATATATATATATATATATATATATATATATATATATATATATATACATATATAGTACTGCCCTCCCCAAATTATTCATTGTTAAGGAAAGAATCAACATATTTAATTAGATAGAAAGTCTCCCACATAATAGGGAGCTCCAGTTATTTTATTTTTGAGCAGTAGGCTAATTTCATCAACAACTCTTTTATTATTTCAGCAAATGTGGAATGTCTGTTAAGTACAAGGCACTGTCTTAGACTCTGTGTTTGGCTCTGAACTAATGTAGCAATCCCTGCTCTAGTGGGAGATACAAATATTAAACTAAACTAATTAAGAAAATATATAAATGTTAGATGGTCTTTAAAGCTAAGGAGAAAAATAAATCAAAAGCAAGAGGTTCTTTCTTTAGGACTTCTCAAGTAGGGTTACTATGTCAGATATGGTGATGATCTCTGTGACATAAAATGACAATTTAGGGAGGTCCAGCCACATGGATACCTGGGGACAGGGTATTTTAGCTAGAGAAACAAAAATTAATGGAAAAATACACCATTCAGAGATGATCTAAATTAAAGCTACTATTGAAATCTTACAGAAGTCAAATGATGGAACCAAGTAAATATAGGAGACAAAGATACTTCGTGCAAAATTAATAATTATTCTTGTGGTTAATTGCACACATGTAAGTGTTGGGTACCATTGGTAAACAAACCTTGAGGAGTTTCTTTCAATAGCAGTAGAGTGGGTATGTACATGTTGGAGATTATATATATGAACTTGCCACATAAAATAAGCAAACAAACAATATTTTCAAAGGTTAATTGAAAGCTGTCTTAAAGATGGAGGTTAAATTCCAATGAGGTCATTGTACATGGATTTCAAAAGTTCTGCATCTCCAGGAAGTTAGAAGAAAAGTAAAAAGGATGCATATGAAAAGAGTTACCTGAATCAAAAAGTTAGTTTACTGATGATGTTAAGATTAGTGACAAAGATCTCTGTGAAAAGTTTGAAAATGTTGCTTCAGGAAATATTAAGAGTTAAAATTTCTTAAATCAATACTAGAGAGGCAAACAAAAAACTGTAAATGAATTATTATTGGCATCATACAGAATAGCAAAAATGTTAGAAAGAACCCAAATGTCTATCACCTAAGGATGATCAAAATGTGGTATGCCCACAACATGAACATTACTTGATCATAAAAGGAATTGGAGTATTATAACATGATACCATGGATGAATCTGAAAACTTCCTGCTGAGTCAAAGAAGCTGGTCACAAAAGACCACATTTTGTGTAATTCCATTCATAATATGTAGAACAAGGCTGTTTATAAAGGCAGGAAGTGCATTAGAGTTGCCTGGATTTGAGGAAGTGATGGAGGAAGAGGTTGGTAATTACTAAAGGATTCAGGTTTCCTTTTGAAACTCTGTGCAAATACTACAAACCACTGAATTATGCTTCCAATAGGTGAATGATGTAGTGTGTGTATCAGATCATATCAAGTGTTTAAAAGCAGCTAATGTTGAATAAACGTGTAGCTAAATTAATAAATTGAATACAAGTAGACATTTGATGTTTTCAGCTGCAGGTCTACAATGTACATGCTCAGAGTAGTCCCAAACACTTCTTCATGGGTCTTCTCTTTGGGAACATGGAGGTCTACTCCTGAAAAGATCTAATTGTTTGCTGACATACATAAAGGAAATAATGGACCATGGAAATATTGAAGAAATTTCATTCATTCTGCTTCTGATTCTTTCTGACTTGATCATTCTCCCCAGTGATTTTTCCTTAGCCAAGTGTAAATGTGGAGGCATGAGAGCAGGGGCAGATTAAGACCTTAGTCATTCCAATTAGGAAATGATTGTATTGCAACAGGATCACACAATTCAAAACAAGAGCAAACTGAACTGAAACACAAAACTTGCACAGAGGCAGAGACTGAAACAATTTGTCAGCTCTTTCAGTTGCAAAATTCTAAATAAGCTCATCAGGATCACACACTTTCCCTCATTCTCTCTTTTCTTTCTTTTTACAACATGCCATACTCTGTCATGATACCAAGTGCCCAAAGTAATACATCATCTGCCTGTTGAGTAACCTGGGACAGAAAATGGGAAAAGGTGAATTTTTTAACACAGGGACATACCTTATTTTGGCTCTGGGTAGAAACTTAGCTTGTATTGTAAATGCCAGAATATAAGTATGCTGTGAGTTTTGCATTTACATAGAAGTATTTTCTTTCTTTTCTTTTAGAAATTCATTTGTTTCTGTTCTAAATGCCTGATTCAAATCTCCCTGTGTCTGAAAGTGTGAAAGATATCTTATGTAGTTATGTGGGAGAGGGTAGAGTTTGACTAGGTGTGGGCAAAAAGTGGCAGGGATTTGCTAAGTTGATAAGCTTGGTTTTCCTGTAGATTGCTATAAAAACGAAACAGGCTAATAGAAAAACACCATCAGCATACATATGCAGGTGTAAACCCTTTCTGCCTGTGTTCTCCTAATGATTGAGTCATTAGTGGTGCCATATTGTATCTGTATCTTTCACACTGCCTTAGGCGTGACAGTCAAAATGTGACTACTGCATCCATTGACAGTTTCTCAGTTTCTACCTGAATCAAAATCCCAGGGAAAACTTGCCATTTTAGAAAGTAACTGCCATCACAAAATTAAGTGAAAAATAATTTACAAATACATCGTCAGTTATTTTTTAGGGAACAACTCTACAATTAGCATTTCACTAGGTCTTTTTAAAAAGGCTTTTATTTGCTTATTTATTATTCTTTTCAAAGAGTGTGTTAAGAAACCCTTCTCTGTACAATTAAATTAAAAAGAAATTTTAGTAACATAAAAACAGCAGAATGGCAAGCTTCATTTTGAAAGGGGGAAATGTTAAAATATATTATGGTTTAAATATAATACCTCTCAAAAAGAGGTCATTGGAAAAAAAATAAAACATGCTTCGGGATCTTTGTCTGCTTCACCTGTATGTTTAATATCATGGAAATTTAGTCTCAATTTCATAATTCTGGAACCTTTTCTGTATTCTTTGTCTGGTAGCTAACCTGTATTTACTTAGAATATCAATCAACTGCATTTTTGGAGTGCATAAAATACTGTCTAATTAAGCTTTATTTAATTTTTTCTAACTTGGAGTACATTGGAGATGGCACAATGTGAATTACTCATTACAGTAACCTGTCCTCAAAACTGCACATGGATATGAAGCCTTGTCTTGGTGTTTGTTTTTGCACTGTAACATCACTCAGAGAAGCAGTTCCTCAGAAAGATGATAACAATAATAACAATACTTAGCATTTATATAGCATTTTCTATCTTCACACTGCTTTATAAACCTTAACGAAATAATGGTCCTTGCAGGAATGAGGTTGCAGCACCAATGAATCACCACGTCCCTTGCTGTAAGGTGAGTCCTCAGAAATGCCACCTCCTGGTGTCAGTTCCTCTGGGATAGATTGCCCCTTGTGATGGATTAAAACCAGATACGATTGATTGGCTGATCTCTGTCTGCACTTAGAAGGAACCTCCATAGCCTTTGGATGTTTACACTGATTAACTGAAGCAGCAGCATCTTTATTTGTAGTCTCAGACCAGCCCTCCATAGAGAGTCAAGTGGAGAATCTAAGGTAATTATCTGGACATATCTGTCCCACATTCCCACTCATTCTGAGTCATCTAGGTGGTTGCTTCAATACTCTATACCTGGTTTTCTGAAACTCAGTAGTACCATCTTTGGAGGCTGAAAAATTCTTTGTCATATGTTTAGGATATTTAGCAACATTCTTGACTTATATCTATTAGGTGCCAATAATACCCATCTACCCCTTCCTACACTGAAAGCCAAAAATGTCTTCAGCATTGCCCATGTTCCCTGTGGAACAAAATCTCCACCAGAGGAGGATCATTGCTCCAAGCTCTGCTGGTGCACGGACATCGGATCCTGTGTCACAATAGTACATGTGTCTCCTGCAGCACTGCCACGGGCAGCAAAATTCAGGTGTGTCCTTGCAATTTAACTTTTCCAGACTAGGAAACCCATCAGAGGTGGAACCTTTGACTTGTTATGGAAACTTTTATTCGAAGTCAATTTGGATGACATGTAGCCTTACTATCACCCCTAGTACGCAAAATAAGAAATTTTTCTACACTGAGCACAGAACAGCCATATATATAAACAGATCCTGCACCTCAGTTTAGTATTACAGTTATGAAAAACTTATTTCACAGGGTTTTGAGATAAGTTGACAGAGGCTAGTTTGAAAGCTCAGCCTTCCACATTTTGCTTCTCAGCTGGGCTTAGAAAATTGTTGCAACTGTACTTGTAAGGAAAATACTACCTCAAGGCCCGATCATAAAAGCTTCTATCAGACAGATGTCTGCAGTTATTTTTGGTTCTGTATTCAGTAGGTTTTATATGGACCTAATTCCCAGAAAAACTCCCTCAGTCTGTTTACAGGAACAGGATAAACTGCCTGTGTTTTCTTTGTATTCCTAGTGTGAGCTGCTAATTATCCATCCACTGCTGGGATATTTCATGTAACTGGTGGACATTTTAGACACCATGTGCATCCTTAATCTCCCTAGGATTCTCTAGGAACAAAATTATTTGATATGAAAACCTTTGATATTACAAGTTGTGTTTAACATTTCAAGCCTCATTTACATCAGCTCCGTTCAGTGAGTTTCTAAGCACACAGGACAATGTATCATGGAGGGAAGGAAACCTATAGACACACTCGGTAGCCCGGAGGTGTATCACACAAAATGATAAAAGCACACTGCTGAGGAAATATCTAAAATTTATTAGCACCGAGTACAGTTAGTGTGGCAGGTGAGCACCATCCTGGAATATTTTTCCAAACAAGTAAATAATTAAAAGGATAAGTGGATTGTGAAAATGAGTATGAATTTCCTGATATATAGATCACGTTAAAAATACATATGGCACACTCTATTATGGACTGATTACCCAAGCTCGAAGGTACTAAATCCTCTATTGATCTAAATATTTCTGTATAAAATCTTGGGTCTTTTTTTTATTTTCTGCAAATCACTGAAGGCTTTGACAGTTTACATCGGGCTGGAACTAGGCAAGCTGCTTAACAGTTACTGTACATGAAGGAGCTGCTTACTAATGGCTGTAGCCAAAACACCTGCTAACCTGCTCTTGTAAGCATTTATCTGGCATTTGCCTGCGGCAGAAATAAATGAATAAATAAACTTTCGCCACTCATATTACATGAGTTAGTGTATTATAGCATTATGTAAAGTAGTAAAGCACGTTCTTCTGGGGCTCTTTAAAAAATCATTATTTTTTTCAGGTTAGGACTTATCTGCTAGCATTTCTGCTCCATGTTCCCCACTTGGGTTTTTGCCGGAGCCCTCACTACTACAGGGCTAGTTGGCCTTTGCTCTTGGAAGAATCCCTTTGAGAAAATCTCCTTTCTAATCCTCAAAGAGTTTTAAAATGGCATTACAAAGAAGATGGATATATTAAACACCTCAGCTGTCAATGAACGAAATCAATAACTGTGGGTACATAGCTTACATTATGTCTACTTACACAGGACTTGCAATATTTGGAAAGGAGAGCTTTTCTCCTGACAAGTTGGCACCAGCTGTTTCAAGAAATAACACAGCTGTATATCCCTAGCACACTGCCTCATCTTCCATAATTTTAAGGAGAAAGGCTATAAAGTAATGACCAGAGAAGACGGACCATTGCTAGACGTCTTATCTGTAGCAGTGTTTTCATTTGCATATTTAAAAAGTATTAAGGATAAAGTACCAATTAAAGTTAAAAAACAGGAATTTAGAGTTGGTTGTTCTATTTTAAAACTAAAAAGGAATAGTCGCTCAGTCAGGAGAATATATAAAGCCTATCACTGGAGCAACAATATCATTAAATAAAACTCTTGCCATGAATAACATCACTGCACAGAACACAATAAGAAAAGCACTGTGCTTCACAATACACTGCTGTAGGCTTATCTTGATTTATACTTTGAAGGTTAAGTTTATTTAAAAAAATTTTAGAGAAAATTTGTTCCAATTTTGAAACATCCCTTTCGCTTTCCAATTCAGAAGTCTTGGAAAGAAGATTTTGTGTGTCTAAACCTAAGATGAGAATATGCTTGTGGGAGTCGATATTACCTAAAATAAAGAGAGAAGCAAGGTGAACCCTCATTGTTTTCAGCATCCTCTGGCATTTTCAGTGCCTATGAGAGCAATATTCCTAATCTGACTCTGTCCCTGGTTGTTGGTGCCTGCTTGTCTGACCTGGCAGTTGCAGTGCAATGGTCCAAGTTCAGAGTGACTGACATCCCCATTGCTGTATAAAATCTGCATAAAAATCAGTGTTGTGTTGTACTTCCTATAAGATCATTGCCCAAATTATTTGCATGTATCATATTACATTTTTGATAGTGTTGTACTTTGGATCTTGGGCTCCAGCCCCAGGCACCATTAAGATTTGGTGAAACCTTTAAAGTGTAGTGCCTAGTGGGAGGAAGTTTAGGTAGGTCCCAAGGGACGAGCTCTCAATGGGTGATAGGGACCCAAGACCATCTTCTCTCTCTCTCTCTCTCTCTCTCTCACTCTCTCTCTCTCCAGCTCACATGTAATGAGCAGATTTCTCCATTACAGGCTCTCCACCTTGCCACAGTTTAAAAAGCAACAGGGCCAACCAACCAAGGGCTGAGACCTCCAAATGTGATCCAAAATGAACCTTTCTCCTATTTCAGTTGAATGTCTCACTTATTACAGTAATGGACAGCTGACTAATAAAGATAAATTTACAAAAATGTGATTCAGGAAACAATTCCATTTCTAGCAGAATAAAAAATAGAACAATAAATATATCCAATAGAGTATAAGATATGTACACTGAAAACTGAAAAAAAAACATATTGAAAGGGATTAAAGAAGCACTAAGTAGATGGAACGACTTCCAGTGGCCATGAATCAAAGATTTAATATTGTTAAAATGACAATATATCTCAAATTGATATGTAAATTCAACACAAATTCCTCTCAATATCTGAGCCGCCTTATTTCATTATTTGAAGAAATTGAGAGCCTAATTCAAATATTCTGATGGAAATATCAGGTACCTAGAATATCCAAAATGATTTTTTTTAAAGAATAAAGTTTAAGAACTCATACTTTCACACTTTCAAATTTAAACAGAAAACTCCAGTATCAGTGTGGTCCTGGCATGAGATACTTAGGTCTATAGAATAGAATTGAGATTCCAGAAATTCACACTTATATTTTTGTCAGTTGATGTTCTGCATGGATGGAAAAACGTTCTAATAAAGAAAGAATGATCTGCTTTAAAAATGGCACTGGTACAACTGGATATCACCAAGTTAAATAATGAAATTGGTCCCTACCTCTCACTATACACAAAATTTAACTCAAAATGGACTTAAGTGGAAAAGTGGAACTATAAAATCATTACAAAAAACATAGGGGTAAACCATTATGATCCATTGAATTAGGTAGTAATGGTACCTTAGATATAAATTAAATTATACATCATCAAAGTTTTAAAAAATGCACTTTTAATGACATTAGAGAAATTAAAAACCAGATAGAAAATGAGCTAATTACTTGCAAATCATATATCCAGCAAGTTGTATATAGGATATAGTTTCAAAATCTCTAAAAACTAAATAACAAATAAATGAGTGATTGGAATAAATATTTCTTCAAAGAATTTGTGTAAATGGCCAAGAAGCACATTAAAAAGTATTTAATATAATTATTAATTAGGGAAAGGCAAATTAAAGCTACAAGAAAATACCACCTCATACTCACTAGATGGACATAATGAAATGGCAGAGAACAACAGATGTTCTAAGAATGTGGAAAAACTTGGAGCACCAGATGTTGTTGGTGAAAATATAAAATAGGGCAATCATAAGAAAAGTTTGCACTTCCTCAAAGCCTTAAATACCAACTTACTATGGGACCCAGCAAGGACACTCCTAGGGTATTGCCAGATAAATAATAGCATGCATCCACACAAAAACTTTCATTCAGATGTTGATAGCAGCTTTATTCATGACAGTGTAAACAATGCAAATGTCTATGAACTGAAGAATAGGTAAGTAAAAGGACTATGTCCAGTCGATGGAATATTCTCATGCAATAAAAGGAAATTTAAATACTAATGAATAGTACAACATAAATAAACCTTGAAATATTATGCCAAATTAATGAAGAAGAGGAAGAAGAAGGAAGAGGAGGAGGAGGAGGAGGAAGAGGAGGAGGAGAAAGAGTAGGAGGAGGAGGAGGAGGAAGAAAAGCAGCTGTTTGTCACAAAAGACCAAATAGAGCATGATTCCATTTGGATGTATTGTTATATATAATGATGAAGGATAACTATCGATGAAACCTCCTTGTTGACTTCAATTATTTTATCCATAATTTCTCTGAATTTTTGTGTTCAATGCAGGCAAGAGAGCTATGGTTTAGGTCAAAATACTGATAACGCTGCATGTTGTGTACAAAAATAGTTTTTTTTTTTAATGAAGATAAACAAGTTTCTAAGTTCTTTTGGTTATTTAAGCAAAACTATCCATGTTGAACTGTTTTAGTGACTCAAGTGCTCCTTAAGGTCAAGAGTGTCTAACCCTTGAACAGGCTTCTGTATGAACAAATAAAATAATAAACACTTAAATATGGTGTTGATTTCTATGATAAAAAAATAAAGAATAATGGTATAATGAGCATCTGGGGAAAAATAGAGGGAGGAAAAAGATCATAAAAATCCAGAGAGAGAGAGAGAGAGAGAGAGAAAGTTCAGGTATCTACAAAAGGGAAGTGTAAGTAGCTTGGTGTCCAGAGGCAGGAGGGATCCTGGGCAGGGCGATCCATACAGGATGGGAAGAGGTCAAATGATTGGGGAAGGCTGCACCATCTGAAGTCTAGTAAGACCACCAAGGAGTCTAGATTTTATTCAAAGTACAATAGGGAGTCATTGGAGGGTTTTAAGTGGGACAGTGCCTTGATCAGACAGAATTCTTGAAATTCTATTGATTGTGTAAGAAGAAAGTGGGGGCGGGGTGAGCAGGGGGCCCAGGAGCAGTTCCTCAGGCGAAGGTCGATGATGCTGTGGACTCAGATGACAGACTGAGCATTAGTGAAAAGTGCTTAGATACAAGTGACTTAAGACATTCCCTTTTCTACTTGATTTTATTCTTGTGGGATGTAAGAATATCGAACATTTTGTTTACAGTTTAAAAGTGAATTTCTGACTGATTATCTGGCCTTGCCAAAATGAAAGGCGCACAATGGCATCTGAGTATTTTTCTGGGCAGCGCTGGCCACCTCTACCTCAATACTTAGGGTGTAATCAATAAACATAGCAGAGGCTATTCATTCCACCAGGATGGATTCCAACAAAAGGGCTCTATTCACACTGGTAATAGTCAGACTTCACCTGTTCCTTCACATTATGTATTATGTCTAGCAGTCTTCAGTCACCTACCTTCTTTACAGTTCGATGGTGATTAAATCCTCTGTTGGCACAAGAATGATTATAAAGCTAGGTTGTTTACACCCCCGATAGCCAGGACAATATCCCTCTAACCAAGAGTGAGACGCTGTTCATTAAAGCAAAGATATTCATACATTTTCAGAATTATGCCATTTTCTGCTTACTGAGGTATGGTTTGGGTTTTAAAGGCATCCTTCAGAAAGAATGTGATCAATGCAACCTTTTCAATTCATGTGAATATGTTTAGTGCATTTGAATGGGTACATGCTAATGAAAATGTTTTTAAGAAATGTTTCTGAAGACATGGTCATTATGATTTTTTCCATTATAAGGAGACCATCCACCTTTTCTCAGATTTGAATTCACTTGGCCAATGGCCACAAATACACTGGGAAGCATTGGAAATAGTTATCAGTCATTAACTGAATTTGCAATAGAGGGCTGGCTGCTCTGGTTTTATTTTAGAGCAATTAAATATGATTTATTCTCCATCATTTATTGACTTATTCATCCAGCAAATAATTATTGACTGCTTATTGCTGTGTTATACAATATGAGACCTACAAAGAAGGCTAATTAATAATAAAGGCCAGCATCTGCTGAGTAAAGATCATGAGCCAGCACTCACTTGATTCCTTATTTGCTATATCTCACTTAATCATAAAAGCATGCTTTATGCTGCAGCTGCCTTTATTATTTCCAATATATGGATACCTGAGGCATGGATAGTGTTAAATAGGAACCCAGAGAATTCTGCGTTATATGTGACAGGGTAGTACATGGAAAATTGGAGAGTGGGACTTAAGGCACATTAACAAATGCTAAGATTTTCGATCTATCAAGAGATGGCAAACAACCTGTCCTTAAAATGCATGCAAGCTAGTAGAATAAATGAGAAACAGAGGAAACAAAAATATTTTACAGTGAATTCAACAAATTATAATGTGTGGCCAAGTCAAAATCTGCTCATCTGAAAGTTCTAAGACTTCTCCTTGGGAAGTGGAGAGTCTCAGAATTAATTCTTCAGGAATAAGTCACTATTTCAAAAGTCAGATATGTGCAGGGGTGAATGTGGAGGTGAATGGGCATGTGGAGACTTGGAACATATACTCAACACACATTTTGGGGACCAGCAACATTGACATCTCCAGAGTGGGTTAGAAAGGTGGCATCTCAGACTCTGTCCCAGAGCCCTCAATCAAAATCTGAATCCTCAAGCAATTGTTTGTATATCATATCATAAAAAGCACTATCACAGGAGGGGAAGCCTCACCATGCATAACCACAGAGAATACCTGGGATTGGCAAATGTCCCACTAGTAGTGGAAGGGAAGAGTTGAGTGTGTTTGAGATAGATGCTACAAAGTGCAGGCCAGCTGATCTGGTGTCTTGATTGTTACAACAAACAGGTAGATTTCTGTTTTGTGGAAGATTGAGAGTCTAAAAATTACCAGATAAAAGGGATGTGTGCAGTGATGGTTTAGATGATAGTGTGATGACCATCTGCAGAGTACATTAGAGAAGGGAGAGGCCGGACCAGTGGCAGTTCTCACAGAGGCCTCCACCTGGGAAGAGTAAAACTCGCTGGAGTGTAATTCAATAGGCAAGTTCTTATCTCCAAAACAACATTGTTTCACTTTCAGGAATTCTTATCTCCTCCAGCAGCCTGACTTTGGAGCTATATTGTATATCTGAATAGAGATACAGGCTGCGTGGGACTGAGTGGCAGCCAGTGTGCACTGAACTGCTTTGTTATTTCATCCATAAGATACTTTCCCCAGAATATTGGAAGACAATCTAGAGGAACAAGAAGTGAATTCTAATGGTGCAAGAAAGACGTTTAAGATTATCTGGCAACAATATAACTATTGTACCATAAATTTTCCCATGTGATCATAGATGAGCGCATTGGGCTTGATAAAATTCTGTAGTTGAGAAGAATCACTATTAATTCTTAGAAAGTGATATATTTATATATTACATCAACTCCACATTTTTAGTTCTGAATTCATACTGAATATACTGAATATAAACTTTTATTTGATAAACCTTTCAGATTAATAGCAACTACAGTACCTAAGGATCATTGCTAGAAGAGACAGCAGCCATTTAATGCTTAAAAATGTGTAAATCTTTATTGGATTATTTTAACCTGAGAGAAGCTTCTCATAATGTATGGTCTAATACACTGTTTTACATAGAGTAGATTCATTTGTTAAGAAGCAAATGTAAGGATAAGTTTAGAATTATGAATAGAATTTAAAAAATCAAATTTATAAAACTTATGTAAGACATGGCAACCACTCTAGGTGTATGAATAGATATGTATTACACATATCTATCAAGTTTTCTGCTAACTCTTAATATAAGAATAATATTTCCAGCATGATCATAAACTAGAAACTCTTAACTGCTGTCACCCTTTTTTAAATTCAAGTTTACAGGTAGAATTTCCCAGGTTTACTCAGGTCTCCATGTTGACACTGCAATTTTTGTGTGTTGCCACCAGGTGGTGGTGTGTGGTTTAGTTATGGTCACATGATCCCTGTCAGAACTGTTGGAGAACAGGTGAGGTGACTCACTCTCAAAATACCAATCTCCAAGTCCTTGCCTCCAAGGGAAAAATAATGATAATGATAATGATAATGGGTTTTTTTCTGTAGGTAGGCATTCATCATACGAATAAGACATGGACCAAGACCTCAAATAATTCAACATGCTAGCTAGTTATGAGAGAAATAAGGTAATCGTAATGATATCCAAAATTATGTAGTGGAAAAATTGTTCAACATAATTAAGAGGAGGTAAAGAAGCACGCAGAAGAGAATTCTGTATTCTTCTTGGAAGAATATGAGATTTCAAAGTAACATCATTTTATTAAGCAAAGTTTTTCTCTTTTAAATAACTTAACATTTATTTATTTATTTATTTTTATTTATATGTGGTGCTGAGGATCAAACCCAGTGCCTCACCCATGCTAGGCAAGTGTTCAACCACTAAGCTACAACTCTAGCCCAAGCAAAGTTAAGAAAGAAAAACTTAGCTCCCCAAAAATGGACAAGAAAGAGCTTTAAATGAGGATGAAGTAAGACATGCTGTTACTCAGGGCATGATGTGTTTCTCAAAAGACAGTGACTCTGTGTGATCTTTGGGAAACAGGGGAAGAGAACACTTAAATTTAGGTTTAAGAATCTTGCTGGGTTTGAAATTCATACTAAAGATGATGGGGGATCCATCAAATATATTTAAGCAAAGGGATTCATGATGAAATCTATAAGATAACAAGAACCAAAGAACTAAGCAGGAAGATATGATTTTTGTCTTAGGAGGAAACATGGCTTATACAGAGATAACTTAGTGAAGAAACTGTCTCAACTAGAATCTTCTCCTTGTCTCTTACTTCCTCTTCTTTTCACCCTGCTAAGCTATTAAGTCAATCTTTGCTGCAATTTTCTACAATCTGCATTAACATGCAGGGAATAGTTCTTGGCCAGAACCAGGTCTTGTTTCCTCCTTCCTATCTGGTCTCAAATTGAAATGTGAATTGAGATACATTATTGCCCTACTTCCCTTCTCTCCCTTTTATCCCCAGTCACCATAGTTTTGCCCTGGGCTGTTGAAATGCTACATGAACATTTGGAGCCCATTTGGAATGTGCTTGAGGTAAGAATGGGATAGTGATATATCCTAATGTTTGTTTCCTGCTTGCCTTTCCTTGCACCTCTGGTGTTTGTCATAGGATAAGAGTAAGGGCAGATGTCCAGTCCCTGGTCTATTCTAAGAACCTGTTTCTTACTTGTGGTGTTAAATGATGACAGAGTCCCTGTGCCTAGCTAAGGGCACCTTCTGTTTTCCATGGAAACTGCCTTTGGAATTGGCTTTGCTTTGCACTTCACTGTCCAGAAGACCTGAGGCTCACAATTCAGTCGCTTATAATACAAATCCTCTGTGTCAATTACCTGGCAACCTTTCCTATCAAAATATCTTTGAAGCCTTCCTGGTTATGGAGTGTGATGTAGAGTAAGGCCTATCTGGAAAGGACACAGGCCTTTTAATCTCAGACCCAAATCTTTAGTTCTCAAACGTCCCTGTACAGTGGAAGACATTCTGCTCCTCCATGTCACTGTGACATAATCACAGGGAACCTCCCAGTGTCTTGTAGTAGAGACTGTCTCTTATCAGAGACTTAAGTTCTGGAGTATGTAGCATCTGGTGCTCTCATTCCAAGGTGCTCACAGGTTTCTGGGCAGAGCACTAACGTTTCCTTAAAATGTTACTTCCCTGAGGATGCCTGTTGATAGCCAAGAACTGTTTGAAGGCTTTTGAGAGGAAAAAAAGGAAAGAAAAATAAAACTGAATTCCAGCCCATTCAATATCTTCTATCTGAGCTAGCTCATGGTACAGCGAGCCTCTCAGGAAGTGGAGTGTGTGGGGGAACATGGCAACCCAGGTTCTGAGCCTCTCCAAACACATACAAACAAGAGCAGCTTCTCCACAGTTTTGCTGCTCCTTAAGAGAATTGCACACTGAAAGGAAGATGGCTCTTGATCCTGCTGTCGGCCCTCTGCCCCTTCATCCCCCTCCTCCAGCCCACCTCACCTTCAGCTGCTATCTTGTAAGCACTGTCTTTCTCCAGGAGAGTTTGACTCTCGTGCTCCCAGAATGCTGCTCACGCTTTGACACTTTTCTGGGTCTTTCCTTTGGCTGAGCTCAGTTCCTGCTCTCAGTAGCCCTGATTCTTTTTAGTAGCCATTTCTTCAATGAAGAACAGGGAGACTGACAGAGGCCCTGCAACTTGCGACTGTGAGAGATGCTGTCTTCCTTGATTCTCTGTCTTTGGTATCTTTATATCTCATACCTGAAAAGAGCTTAGTTAATCACACCCACTTTAATGAGAACCCTGAAGCCAAAAAGGCCAATAAATTATGTACTCCTGTCTGGCTTTTCTAGTTTGTCCTTGGACCAGACACCTGTTCTCAGCACTCTGAGATGCTTCTCAGCTTACCCATTTCAGAGACTCTGTGTCTGTTTATTTCACTGTTTTTTAATTTTTTAAAATGTATTTATTTAGATACAGGGTCTTGCTGAGTTGCTTAGTGCCTTGCTGTTGCTGAGGCCAGCTTTGAACTTACAATCCTCCTGCCTCAACCTCCTGAGTAGCTGGGATTACAGGCATGTGCCATCACACCCAGCTTCATTGAGGTTTTAACACCTGTAAGGGACATCAGGTGAACTCCATGTGGATTTTGATGTCATTCTCTTGTTCCACCCACATTTTTGGAAGTCAGGGACCCATTGCTTAGGAATTTGTTGACCTATCTTTCAGCAAGCCTGCCATGTTTGTTTGTCAGGGAGGGAGAAGAAAAGAAAGAAGGAGAAGAACAGCGACTTTTTGTTTGTTTGTTTTTATTTTTCAATGGTACTAGGAATTAAACCTAGGGCTTCTCTGCCCCTAAGCATCACCCCCAGCCCTTTTCTTTTCTTTTCTTTTCTTTTTTTTTTTTTTTTGAGGTGGGTCGGTCTCCAACTTTCCATCCTCCTGCCTCAGTCTCCTGAGCAGAGAGTTGTTACCATGTGTGGAGCATCTCTTATATTCTTGGCATTTCTGACTGCTTTTATGGGAAGGTCAGGGGTGATCCTTTCTTCTCCCATCATGAGGGCCAGCTGACACCCCATTATATAAGACAGAAGCATGACCAATTTGTTTACTCCTGGTTTTGTGTGAGAATAAAGACCCAAAGCCACTGTAGAAAACTTCTACTTCACGCTTAGATCTGTGGAAGCCAGGACGCCCCGCAAGGCTGCCTGCTGAGACTTTCCCTGACCTCTCTGTAGTGTTCCTTCCTCCTGGGCTTGGGGAAGGACACTCTGGAATGAGGATCTTATGTTCCACTCTCAGACAAGGGTAGATCAGCGAGTTTCTCTGTGGTCAGCTCCTACACAGAAAGGCAGAGCAATGTTCCAGTCTTGCTTCTGGTTTTATGACTTCCTTTGGGGGAAGAGATTCTAGTTTCTATGACCCAACTTGGGGAAGAGAAATTCTGGTTTGAGTGACTCATGTCATGGGAGAACAGGAGGAAGAGACAGTGGGGTAAGAGATGGTAAGAGAGACCTTGGCTCTAAGGCAGCTGTGAGACCTTCCAGCATCCTCTGGTTCAACGTACTCATGCATTGGGGAACCATTTTTTGAGCCCCAATTCTTTTCACAAATAATTGTATTTTTTGCAAATAATTGTCACAACAAGTGTGAGAGAAAAGGGTTTTTTGTTTTGTTTTGTTTTTTTGCTCCATCTTACCAATGGAATTATCTTACCAGATATGAAGTAATGATAACTGAGGGCAGGTGCTGCTCTCCTCACTCCATCATGAAAATGTCATGTGCTGTTGCTTTACCCAGAAATAAATCAGAGGCGTGTGGTGGGGGTCTCATTTTCACCAGGATCCCCTGGCATTGGATGGTAAGGGGCCGGCTTTGGGAAGAATATCAGGAGATGCTATATTAAATAGAAAGCTCCACTTTGGAAATGAAGTTAACGTAACTTTGCCATATGAATTAGTGTTGCCAGCAGGACTTGTGGACTTGTTGATCTTCTTGTGTCTTTAGGCATTCTAGGGATGAGATGTAGTCAGAATTTCTAACAGAGTGGAAATCTATTTTTTGGTTTACTCTATCCCTCCTTTCTGCCCCTCCTCCTTCTTTCCTCTTTTTCCCCTTTCATTCCCATTTCCCTCTGGTCTTCTTCCCACAACCAAGTGGGAGGTGTGTCATTTGCAGGCTATAGAGAGCCTCGGTGAGTTCCCTGGCCTCTCTGGTCTCCCTCTTCCCTATCTGCAAGCATTCATTATAGTACCTGAAACAGTTGTTTTGAGGAGAAAATTCAATATATGCAAAGTACTAAAACAATGCCCAGAATAGAGTAAGCACTTAATAAAAGTTAGGCATCATAATTCCTTAAACAAATAGATACACATCCAGGTTCTATACAAGATTCATGAGATATTTTCTAGGGAACAAATGGAATTTCTCTGGTAGAGGCTATGACTAGTTTTCAGCATGGTATTCTTCTCCATTTGCTTGTATGATTGTGTTTCAAATATAACTTTAAATTTTCAGAGGATTGTTTTTCGTATCCCCTGCTCATTGGCAGCCCATCTCTCTGTTTCTATTCTCTGAGCACAATCCTCTCTGTGCCTCTGTAAGGTCACATGGCTTGGTCTGCAACCTGAGAGAAAAGCATGACTCACGATGTGGAAAACTGAGGTACGTAGGAAAAATACAAACTGTGGAGCCTCGTGAAATGTTTTTCATCTTGAAAGTGCTTTGAAAACATTAACTAATTAATTAATCAAAAAGAATTTCTACCAATCAGTGAAAATGCTCTTTACAATGTATTAAGCCTCTTGAAAGGTATTATTTATTCAGCAACGTTTTCTCTTTGGTCTTAAGGAAATGATCAGTTTCTTTTTTGGAAGATATTTCAGATCCTATGGGATCTCTGTACATTCGAATGCTCTGTGCATTCCAGCAAGGATGAGTGTGATCATATGCACACATATACACACACACACACCACACATACCCCAAACACAAAATGTTCCTTTGGGATTATGCTGTTGACAGGTAAGGCACTGAAAAATCATTTGAGATCCTTTAATCTACTATATTTATCAGTTTTTTTATTGACATGTCTACAAATTCCAGACAAAAATTTCCTGCAGGGTCTCAAGTATCAATGTCACCAATTGTGTCCAATTCTGTTTTATCTCTTCTATGATCTTGTGAATACTTCTGAAGTTTCTGCCTTCTCTCAGTCTCCCTGGAGTATAGCTTCTCATGGAGCCTCCAAGATATCAGCCCTGTTCTCTAGCCCTCAAAACATAACTTAATGTCTTTGTGACATAGCAGGAGAGTGGTAATTATAATCTTGTGTTCATTAATTCAACAAATATTGAGCACTTGCCATTCATTTATTTATGTATTCCTATAGTGCAGACTTTATTCAGTTCAAGTCTTTGAATCACAGTGATGGATTCAAAGATGAGCCAGAGGGGTTACTACGTTCAGGGAGTCTATGGTCCAGCAGAAAAGAGAAGATGAGAACATAAATAACTAACGTAAGGGAGACATGATGAGCATTTACAAGGAAGTTCCTTCAGAAGAGGAGATGATTTCTGTCTGGGGAAGACTTTATGGAGTAAGTGACACCTGAAAGGAATATTGACTGAGTAGTTGGTGCATGAGAATGATGAGGAGGGGGGGTGTTGTTACAGATGGAGGCAAAGTAAGTGGGAGAAAACATGCATAAAGAAAAGTGTGGTTATAGGGAATCATTGCCTTTTACTGGGGTCTAGGTGGAGGAAGGATAGACTAGATCTAATTTAGGAGATGCAACCTGGCCCTATGTTTGGGAAATACATGTTATTCCCAGCTCTATATTGGGTCCCAACAAGCAGTGGTCATTGCTAATTAATTACTACTTCATTCAGAACAATGTCAATCACATTGATAATGGCCACAAAATCACTCTTAAGACTCTTCTCCATGCAATCCCTACTGATAAAATGCATTGGAGTGTTCAGGGGAGGAGAGATACATGCAACTTCTAGGCCATAACATAGGGCGCCTGGGTAATAGATTGAGGAAAACAGTCTTTCCTTTCCTAACATTACATAGCAATTGAAGTATGAGTTCAAAGTTGACATCGTGAAGCTAGGCGAACCTGCAACCCACGGGCGGGTCAGGTCCAGCAACCTGCCGAGTCAGAGAACAGCTACGCGCGCCTGCAGGGAACGCAAGTAGGACAGGGCCGGCGGCTTGCTGAAGGGCAGGCCCGTCCCCTCCCCCAGTGTCTGCAAGGTAGGCGGGGCTGTGACCACTGGCAGATCGGGCCAATCGGCCTACTGAGGGGTGGAACCGGCCCCTCCCCCAGTGCCTGCAAGCTAAGCGAACCTTCGACCCATCGGGAGGTCAGGCCCAGAAACCTGTGGAGTGACAGAGGTGCCCCTCGTGCCTGCTGGGTAGGCGGACCTTTGACCGACCAGCAGAGCAGACCTAGGGCCTGCCAGCATAACAGACGGATCACACAAATTGGAGGAGGATCACAGCCACTACCTGCCCTGCAAGGTGATCTTTCAACCATACAAGAGCAATATAAATAAATAGAGGGAAAATTTCAAAAACACAACAGTTTCACCAAGCAGAAAGAAACGCCAGCAGTATGAAAAGACAAGGAAAGAAAGGACCACAGGCAATGCAGGTCAATTCAACTTTAGAAGAGGTAATAGGTGCAACAGATGGAATGTCAGATAGAGAGGTCAGGATATACATGTTTCAGATGATCTGGAGTCTCAAGGAAGACATGAGACAGCAAAATCAGATAATGAAAGACCACATTGACAAACAAATCCAGGAAGTAAAAGATCAATTTCACAGGGAGATAGAGGTAATAAAAAACAAACAAATAGAAATCCTAGAAATGCAGGAAACAATAAACCAACTTAAAAACTCAATTGAGAATACTACCAGCAGAGTAGATCACCTAGAAGAGAGAACATCAGACAATGAAGACAAAGTATTTCAACTGGAAAAGAACATAGACAGCTCAGCAAGTCTGCTAAGAAACCATGAGCAGAACATCCAATAATTATGGGACAATATCAAAAGACCAAATTTAAGAGTCATTGGGATACAGGAAGGCACAGAGCTCCATACCAAAGGAATAAACAGTCTATTCAGTGAAATAATAGGAGAAAACTTCCCAGACTTGAAGAATGAGACAGAATCCCAAATCCTAGAAGCCTACAGGACACTGAATGTGCAAAATCATAAGAGATCCACACCTGGACACATTATAATGAAGATGTCCAACATACAGAATAAGGAGAGAATTTTAAAAGCTGCAAGAGAAAGAAAGCAGATTACATTTAGGGGTAAACCAATCAGGATAACAGCTGATCTCTCAACACAGACTCTGAAAGCTAGAAGATCCTGGAATAACATATTTCAAACACTGAAAGAAAATGGGTTCCAACCAAGAATCGTGTATCCGGCGAAATTAAGCTTCAGGATAGAAGATGAAATTAAAACCTTCCACGATAAACAAAAGTTAAAAGAATTCGCAGCTAGAAAACCATCTCTTCAAAAAATCCTTGGCAAAACATTACAGGAAGAGGAAATGGAAAATAACATTGAAAACCAACAATGGGAGGTAGGACAGTAAAGGGGGGAAAGTAGCCAAAGAGGATAACAAATCAGGTTTAGTAACATCAATAAACAAATATGGATAGAAGAACAAACCATATCTCAATAATAACCCTAAATGTTAATGGCTTAAGCTCACCAATTAAGAGACACAGGCTAGTAGAATGGATCACAAAACAAGACCCAACAATATGCTGCCTACAGGAGACGCATCTGATAGGAAAAGATATTCATAGACTGAAGGTGAAAGGTTGGGAAAAATCATACCACTCATATGGACTGCGGAAACAAGCAGGAGTGTCCATACTCATATCCAATAAAATAGATTTCAAGCCAAAGTTAATCAAAAGGGATAAAGAAGGACACTTCATACTGCTCAAGGGAACCATACACCAACAAGACATAACAATCATAAATATATATGCCCCAAATAATGGTGCAGCTGTGTTCATCAAGCAAACTCTTCTCAAGTTCAAGAGTCTAATAGACCACCATACAATAATCATGGGAGACTTCAACTCACCTCTCTCACCACTCGACAGATCTACCAAACAAAAGTTAAATAAGGAAACTATAGAACTCAACAACACAATCAACAACCTAGACTTAATTGACATATATAGACTATACCACCCAACATCAAGTAGTTACACTTTTTTCTCAGCAGCACATGGAACCTTCTCAAAAATAGACCATATATTATGTCACAGGGCAACTCTTAGACAATATAAAGTGGTAGAGATAATACCATGCATCTTATCTGATCATAATGGAATGAAACTGAAAATCAATGATAAAAGAAGGAAGGAAAAATCAAGCATCACCTGGAGAATGAACAATAGGTTGCTGAGTGATCAATGGGTTTTAGAAGACATCAAGGAGGAAATTAAAAACTTCCTAGAGTCAAATGAAAACACAGACACAACATATCGGAATCTATGGGACACATTGAAAGCAGTTCTAAGAGGAAAATTCATTGCTTGGAGTTCATTCCTCAAAAAAAGAAAAAACCAACAAATAAATGATCTCATACTTCATCTCAAAATCCTAGAAAAAGAAGAGCAAAACAATAGCAAAAGAAGTAGAAGGCAAGAAATAATTAAAATTAGAGCTGAAATTAATGAAATTGAAACAAAAGAAACAATTGAAAAAACTGACAAAACTAAAAGTTGGTTCTTTGAAAAAATAAATAAAATTGACAGACCCTTAGCCATGCTAACGAAGAGAAGAAGAGAGAGAACCCAAATTACTAGCATACGGGATGAAAAAGGCAATATCACAACAGACAATTCAGAAATACAGAAGATAATTAGAAATTATTTTGAATCCTTATACTCCAATAAAATAGAAGATAGTGAAGGCATAGATAAATTCCTTAAGTCTTATGATCTGCCCAGATTGAGTCAGGAGGATATAGACAACCTAAACAGACCAATAACAATAGAGGAAATAGAAGAAACCATCAAAAGATTACCAACTAAGAAAAGCCCAGGACTTACTCAAACTAAAAAGTTTTTTCTCAGCAAAAGATACAATAAGAGAGATAAACAGGGAGCCTACATCCTGGGAACAAATCTTTACTCCACACACTTCAGATAGAGCCCTAATAACCAGAATATACAAAGAACTCAAAAAATTAGACAATAAGATAACAAATAACCCAATCAATAAATGGGCCAAGGACCTGAACAGACACTTCTCATAGGAGGACATACAATCAATCAATAAGTACATGAAAAAATGCTCACCATCGCTAGCAGTCAGAGAAATGCAAATCAAAACCACCCTAAGATACCATCTCACTCCAGTAAGATTGGCAGCCATTAGGAAGTCAAACAACAATAAGTGCTGGAGAGGATGCGGGGAAAAGGGCACTCTTCTTCATTGCTGGTGGGACTGCAAATTGGTGCAGCCAATTTGGAAAGCAGTATGGAGATTTCTTGGAAAGCTGGGAATGGAACCACCATTTGACCCAGCTATTCCCCTTCTCGGTCTATTCCCCAAAGACCTACTAAGAGCATGCTACAGGGACACTGCTACATCGATGTTCATAGCAGCACAATTCACGATAGCAAGATTGTGGAATCAGCCTAGATGCCCTTCAATAGATGAATGGATAAAAAAAATGTGGCATTTATACACAATGGAGTATTACTCTGCATTAAAAAATGACAAAATCATAGAATTTGGAGGGAAATGGATGGCATTAGAGCAGATTATGCTAAGTGAAGCTAGTCAATCTTTAAAAAACAAATACCAAATGACTCCTTTGATATAAGGGGAGGAAACAAGGACAGGGTAGGGACGAAGAGCTTGAGACGAAGATTTACATTAACAGGGTTGAGAGGTGGGAGGGAAAGGAAGTGAGAAGGGAAATCGCATGGTAATGGAAGGCGATCCTCAGGGTTACACAAAATGACATATAAGAGGAAAGGAGGGGTAAGACAAGATAATACAAATGGAAGAATTGATTTACAGTAGAAGGGGTAGAGAGAGAAAAGGGGAGAGGAGGGGAGGGGAGGGGAGGGGGGATAGTAGAGAATAGGACAGACAGCAGAATACATCAGACACTACAAAGGCAATATGTCAATCAATGGAAGGGTAACTGATGTAATACAGCAATCTGTATACGGGGTAAAATTGGGAGTTCATAACCCACTTGAATCAAACTGTGAAATATGATGTATTAAGAACTATGTAATGTTTTGAATGACCAACAATAAAAATATATATATATATATATATATATATATATATATATATATATATATACAAATGTGCCAAAAAAAAAAAACAAAGTTGACATCGTTAACATCATTTGATATTCTGCGGTATTGTAATCCAAAGATATTCAGAAGTTTTGTTGAAATGTGTTATGGGAGACTTTTTCTGCACATTACATAAGCCTTTCAAATGTTTTATGGAAAATTTAAACTTTTTCAACTCTTTTATTTTTTTATAAGTCTCTCTTTCTTGCTATTATTTATTTTCTAATAATGGCAGTTTACCTCTTATTTCCCAATTCCCTGTGGGCTTGTAAATTCAGACTTGTTACAATACTATATAAAATTAAAATACATAGGTTCTGAGCCAATGTGTGAGGGATTTTCAGAATTTAAATTCAGATACTATTACATTTGTATGAGCTGCTTAGACATCGTTTTTCTTATACCTGACTGATTTCTGGAAAGATAAATGATTATCATATAAAATATCATACAAGATTTCTATCCTGAAGTTACAGAACCAATATTCATCAGCTACCTTTTCCTATACAAGATATCCCATGCAAAAATGGAAATGCTGGTCTGAGTCAGTCAGCTTTTTCATTGCTGTGACCAAAAAGACCTGACAAGAACTGTTAAAGGAGGAAAGTATATCTGGGGCTCATGGTTTCAGAGGTCTCAGTCCATAGAAGGCTGGCTGCATTCCTGGGGTTTGAGGCGAGGCTAAACATCATGGTAGAGGAAAGCAGCTGTGAACATGGTTCCAGGAAGCAGAGAGAGAAAGAGAGAGCTCTGTTCAACAAGGATAAAACATATACCACAAATGCATACCCACAATGCCCACCTGCCACCAGCCCCCAATTACCACTCAGTTGATCCCTATCAGGGGATTAGTTCACTGACTGGGTTAAGGGTCCAGAAATCAGTCTAGTTGTTTGGGATCATGTTTTGAAGAGTTGTCCCTGACCTCTCCTAAAAGCAGGGATTCACAGCATCTAGTGAGTCTTCTAAAGTATATTTAATATGTTGGAAACACACATCAAGAGAGCTGCAGTAATTTAAAAATACTCAGTTGGTTTTTACCCCTAAATTTCCCATCCTTGTAAAAGTGAGAATATGCTAAGATATATGCTCTGTAAAGGACTCTAGGAAGTGTATACTAATGTCTTTTGGTAATGAATTACCTGGAAAGTGGTTGACAACTATACTGCAATGTTATTTTAAAGTAAAAGGAATAAAGGCACATCAGTGGGACTCAGAAGCCTTTGCTACAGTGACACTTTGACTGGTTTGATGAGTCCTACCCACCAAGCTGCATGTACATCAGTTTTTTTAGTTTGCCAAATAAACCCAAAAATGATCCTATATATGGGCTGTCCAAACTGAGTTTAAGTTCTAGTGAAGAGAGATGTTACTCTATATAAAATGCTGTGCACACCAAATATAAATAAGCCATAACATCACCCCATCCCACTCATACCTGTCTCCAAGTGCAAAGGGAGATTGCAGCAGAATGTAGACTTTAGCATCAGACAGGCCGGGGCTTGCATCCCAGTTCAGTTATTCACTGTTGCTGAGACTTGACTGTGAGTGGTTTGCTCTCCCAAACCCTCTGTATTCTCATCTATAAAATGGGGATTGTAATGATCTTGCCTCAGAATGTTGCTATGGGGAATAACTGTGACAATCTATAGTAAGCTGTTTAGCACTAGAAAGTGTCAAGTGATTTGTCAAAGGCTTAAAAGTCCACATACTGGTGACACAGTATACTACCACCTAACACTTCAAGTTTTCAGCAAAGTCTTCCTTGGAGACATCCTTGCCCTTTGTGGCTTTCTTAATGGGTTATTCACAACACAAATGGAGAGTCTGCTGCTCTGTGTCAAAAAAACAACCTCACATACACAGGAAGGGTTTTCAAGGATCATGGGGACCTTTCCGCTTTTTGAAACATTCTTTTGGGAATAAATTTATGCTGAACAAGAACGAAGGAGGGGCTAATATTTAAGCTTTCTTAGCAATTCCACTTTTCTCATATTTCAGTGGAGAATCCAGCTAATAGCCAAACAATTACAGGAGACAAATCCACCATTACATGCTGGTATGTATTTGTAACCGGATGCATATGTCCATAGCTGTGAGGTATGTAAATAGAAAGGATACAATTTGTGGATGCTCTATGTGAGTATCTACAGGAAGGACATAGCAGGGAGATGCCAGGGATGGATATATTTCTTCCATATCTAAGCATTACATTCTTACAGACCTGATTTGTGCAGGCGAGGAACCTGCACAATATGATTATCATGTAGAATATTGTATAAGATTTCTGTCCTTCAGTTACAGAACCAAGACTCATCAGCTATCTTTTCCTATACAAAGTACATGCCAATAACAGGCTACATACCAGTCTCTTACAGAGTAATAATACTTGAAGATGGAAAAGTATTTAACCAAAGCTTCCCTATTTGTAATCAAAGCCTCCTCTTGTCACTGAGCATGCCTAGCATTCTGCCAGAGGCGAACCTGTACAAAATGCAGTTTTTATTTTCCCGTGGTTTGTTGTCACTGCTGTTGCTGCACCAAGCTAGGCATTAAGCTAAGAACTTGCGGGGCAGCAAGGCTCTGGGTTCAAGGTTAGTCCTGAGAAGGCAAAGGAAAGGGCCTGACAAAGGAGGACCCTCAAGGAATGGTAACAGGTGAGAAGGGGGTACACATGGTTTCCATGGTTCCCTGAAGCATTTCTACTCTGAGTTAGGACTCCCTGGTGTCCCCCAAGCCAGAACCTCTAAAAATCCTGGATATTCCCCTGTCACTCATGACCTCCTGAACCAGTCTGCAGTGGGAGAGTCCTATACTTAAAACCCAGCTCTACATTATGACACTGGTTGTGACCTTGGCAAAACCACTTTAAGTCTCTGAATATCAGGTTCCTTATAAGATCTAATGAGAAAGAAAAAGCACTGTGAGGGTTCTTCATTTTGGCAGTCACAGGTAGAGCTCCAGACACCACAGCACAGCACAGTAAGGCTGCAAATGCCACTCTGAGCACTGTTCCCCAATCCCAATGTCTTTGAAACTCTGAAGTCAGACATACCTAGGTTCCCAGCTCTGCTACTTACTAGGTATAGGACCTTGGGCAAGGGGTATGTGTGTGTGTTTTGAAGAAAGGCAGAGAGAGGGGCAGAGACTGAGTTTAATATCTGCCAGATCCTTTGGAATAAAATGGAATATAAATAGATAGGTAGATAGATAGATCACTGACCCCTGGAGTTTATATCTGGATTTGGGCTTGTTTGGGAATCTCAGTTCACTACTCAATGAATTGGGGATAATAGCACCTATCTAAATGAATTGTTTGTAAGGTTAAAATGAGCCAAGATCTGAACAAGATGCCAGGTGGGTGCTCAAAATCAATTACAAAATCCTATTGTGTGTCTTTGTCTTCGTACTTCTTACTATAGTGAGTTGTTAATCTCTATATTCCCCCAAAATGCCACCCCCAGCATGGGTCCACTTTCTTTCCTATAAGCCCTTTCATTTAAGTCTGATTAGATACTAGGTAACATGAATGAGGTGGTGTGGCCTGGAGGTTATTCTTGTGGACTTCAGCATCAGACCTGAGGTAGACCCCTTCTCTGCCATGCACCCAGATGTGTGGCTTTGCACAAGCTACTTAAAACCTCTTAGCCACATCTTATTTATCTGTTAAATAGGAATAAAAACAGATCCTACCATAAGAATTACTATTCCTATTTGAAAAGCTGTGGTGGGGCACGTGTAAGGGAGACACAGAATGAGAGTGAGTTTATTTGTCAAGTTCAAGAGGATAAATGCAATATAAAAATAGAAACATTCCTGCCTCCACATAGCTCAAAAACTAGGTAAATAACAACACAAATGGAAGAATGAATATATGACAAATTTTAAAAAGTTACATGATGCCTTGGAAACCTACAATAAGGGAGATTTGACCAGGCCAGAGAGATCACAGCTGGCTTCCCCAAAGAACTGAGGCTGATAAGTGAATATGGGATAAATAGGAGCTAACTCCATGAAAGTAGGAGGGAAATGCTCTCCTACCGGTGCTCCACAAATGTTCCTCATTAGCATCAGAAGCATATGATCTCCTTCTTGCTTGAATATAAGCTTAAAGAATACAGGGATGGTATCTGTCATCTTCTGTCACCTCTAAGACAGTGTCTTGAAGGAAGCAAATGCTGGTAGAAAATCAATGCATTTGTTGAATGAAATTAAAAATAACTGCTATGCCCTTATCATGTCACAGCTTTATTCAGTTGCAATTAAAAGAAGATATTTTAGCAAAAACATATTTTAGCAAAAATAGCATGGACTTTAGATTAAGACAAGCCACACCCTCATCCAGGCCCTATCCTCTCTGGGAAGTAACAACACATCTCAATCTCAGTCTTCCTGTGTAGAGTGGGAGAAAACTCAGAATATGCAGTCAAGAGATAAGTGGTAGTGTTACTATTTTGACACTGGCCAATTTTTGAGGCATGCAGTTTTTCAAGGTCTGAAGACCAGCCTCCTACAGCTTGAGGGACAGAGGATGTTGTTCCTAAACATCCATCAGACCTTTCTCTTGCTGTAAGTGCCTAGGGCTCGTCAAGTTACTGCATTCTGTCTTCAAGGGCTAAGAGATTCCTAGTCAGGGAGGCTTTGGGTGTAATCACCTGGGAATTGGCATGGTATTCTCAGGTCTCGGTTTATAGGGTTAATCATATAATGTTTGGACAGGAGAAAATCAAATAATTCACGAACATCACATACCACAGAACCTGCACATGGTAAGAAAGCTATATGTTTGGCTGCTGGTGTTACAACCACCAGGTCCTGCTGGAATTTTTTTGTCAATTACCTTGCAACTGAATCAGCTTTTCCTGGGCCGAAAATTGCTTTCTTTTGGAATTCCCTTTATGAAAGGAAGAAAACCAACTCCTCTGGGAGATCTGGAAGCCTAGCTTCCCTATTACCGCACCCAGGGGTGCAGGTTTAGGCTACCATCGGGCAGTCTAGGTGAGGCAGCTCTGCAGTTGTTGAAGACTCCGAAATCTCTGCCTTCCCCGGGCTCTACCCGCCTCTGCCTCGCTTTGCGTTCCTCACCCTGGAAGGAGCAATCTGGGTCCAGCCAAGCACTGGGCATGCTCGCGAGCAGGGGCAGGCTTGGGTCGTCCGCAGGACACGTCCGCTGCGGGTGCTCCCCAGTTTGCAGAGCCCGGGTGCAACCGTGGTGCATCGGGTTTCGCAGAGCTGAACCCTCGGTGCGTGCTGCCAGGGAACCGAGCTTTCCCCGGACGACTCTAGAGCCGAACTGAACTCTGGAGGTCCCGGGTTTGCGCTCTCAGTGTCTGCTCTTGGAAACGCCCGATTGGGGTTTTCTCTGCAGACAAAGGGGTGCACTTGCCCCTAGCGCCCCTCTTTCACAGTCGTGAGCCCCTCTCTGGCTCCGTACCCCGCAGCCTCAGCAGCTGCAGCCCCAGCGCCACCACCCAGCCCAGGCGGCCAGGGCCTGTGCGCGCGCTTGGGGCTGGGGATTGGCTCGCACTCCCCATTCAGGGACAGCGCGGGCGAGCGGACGGGCGTCGCGCGGCGCTCCCTAGATGTGTATGTGTGTGTGTGTGTGTGTGTGTGTGTGTGTGTATGTGTGTGTGTTTATATGTGTGTGTGTGTGCGCGCGCGTGTGCATATGTGTGTGCCCGTGTGTGTGTGCGGCGCGCGGGCGGGCGCGTGTGTGCGCGCGAGGGCTCGCGTGCAGGAGCCACTGGGTGTGCGTGCGTGTGTTATGGGTTTGATTCCAGAGCAGGTTGCACATTGGTCCTGGGTGGCTCGCAGGCTCAGGTCGTGCTTGGGCGTCCTCCTCCTAATCGTTTCCGAAGTAGCAGCAGCAGCAGCAGCAGCAGCAAGCAGCAGCAGCCGCCACCGAGGCAACATCGGCAGTGGCGGCAGCAGCTCAGCGGCACAGCCAGCAGAACTGTGCAGAAGCGAGAGCACCGTTTGGGGCGTCCGGGGGGCGGGTAAGAGGGAGGGGGGGAAGCCTGTCTTGGTCATTGGGATTATTTTTTCCTCTTCTCTCCCTCTCTCTCTTTCGTGAGGGTGTGTGTTGCCCCCTCGAAGTGAAGGAATTTTGCTCCAAAGCGAGCTGGGACCGAAGACTCTAGGCTAAGTTATCTCTCTATGTAGATGTTGTCAGGGAGCGAAGCTACTGACCGAGCTGCTGGTAAATGTTTTTCACTTCTTACTCTTTAATGCTTAAGGCTTTTTTTTTCTCCCTTTTCTTTCTTCCTTGTTTCCTTTCTGTTGCTCCTCATTCTGCAATCGCTCCTGAATCAGCTGCAGTTCTTTCTCCCTCTCTTTGCGTTTGTGCAGTTTGCAACTTGTTTCATGGTTTTCTATGTATTTTTTTCTTTCTTTCTTCATCCTCAGATGAATGCTGGAACATTAAAATTCGGCACTTCGGGAGGTCATCATTAGTTGCATGAGTTTGGGGGGGGGAGGGGAAAGATCGGTAGAGTAGATTGTTATTTCCCTGCAGAAGGACTGCCGGTTTCTCTCTAAGGTTCATCACAATTATAGGGATTTTTTTTTTTTAGGATGCATTTTAACATTGCATTGATGTTTAAGGTTATCGTTTTCCAGGATTACAATGCATTTTGACTCAGTTTTGACAGCATGACAGATGCGAGTGATTCCAGAACTACTGTATGGTACATGCAGGCTAAAATATTCAAAATTGCAGGAAGAATCATTTGCATTCCAAAAGAGAATTTCTTAAAAATGCTGTTTTGCATCACGTTGCTGCAGATTTGCAGGAAAGCAATAATAGATAACACTATTCACGTTGCTTGCAAAGATAATAAACATATAAGTGGTTTAGTGCATCATCTACTGTCCTGTTCTCCAGTGACTGAGCCATTGCTAAATTTACTTAATAATAAATTTAGGGCTATAGAGAAAGAGGGAGATTGCTGGTATTGTTTTATTCAAAATTGTGAGCCATACGGCAATTTGTAATCTCAAACCAGCCCTCTCTTAGATCTTACTTGAAGTGGCATTTTTGTCAATTGGGGAGGGGGAGGACAATTTCCACCATACACAAGAAATAAAATTATTTTAAATAGCCAGCATAATGCATGCAGATCAGACTAACTCTTCTTAGAAAAAAAAAAAAACAGAACTTACTCTAACTCTTGCTACAAGAATCTGTTTTTAATATTAGTTAAAAATTAATATACAATCCTTCTTTAATGCATTTCTGTCATTTAAGTTCTTTGGAGATTTCTGGGTAGTTACCATGTCTCATATGTTTTGCTTTTTCTCCTCGCTAAGTTTTCAATTCCGGTTCAGTAAGATAACTTGAAGGGCCAGTAAGTAAAGGCAAATCAGTAACTTAGAAAGAGATCAGTTTAGAGTTGTAAAATTTCTGCTAAGCTATAGGAAAACCAACTATATATGGCAGCTTAAGTGTAGGCAGGGAGACCCTGCAGTTTGCAGTCTCACTTCATGTGTTGTCATCTTGAGGAGCTTAGAGTTTCAGCTCAGGTGAGAATATCCAGCTCAGTGATACTCTGAGGCACATGTGTTTTACAGAGGAAAAAATATTGTTATTAAAAGAAGCTTCCTTCTGCTATATGGTAGCTGCATCCCAGAGTAGGTATAGAGCGTGGTTTGCAATAATAGTGTTAAACTTTGTTTTAATGCAAACTTAACTGATATTGGAAGAACTGGGAGAGGAAATATAGCCTGTTCAGGACTGAAAAATAAAACAACCTCATTCAACTAGTCAGACTGTCTTACATACAAAAGGTAACTTACCTTAAAACACCATGCAAATTCACCTGTTCTGGCTGCCCCGTGTTGACAAAAATTGTGGACAGGATCCCTGAGATCTAAAGCTTATTTCTCCTTTTGTAGTCTACTGATCAAACTAAGGCATTTTCTTTAGAATGAAAGCTCGGCTTATTCTTGAGTCTCTTGAGATAGAAATATTGCTATTTAAAAAATATTTTCACAGACCCTGGCATTGACCATTTTGATCAAGTTGGGGGGAAAATCTCAACTTCCATTCATTAGAGTCACAGGGTTTTTTTTAAGTGAAAAATTTGTGTGGGTAATAAAGAAAAATGAATTCATAGAGTACACTCTAATCCTAAGAATCCACGGCATGAAAGCATCACGATTGTCTCATTCTAGGACCAAGACCAGAAAGCAATATACCCCATATGGAGCAGCTGAATTATTCCTCCGGCATGTTCCAAGTACATGAGCAGAAGAGATAGCTGACCAGGCTAAGGCTTATTTTGTTGGGCCTGTGGGGCAAGCTTTCTAATTGTTATATAATATATTCAAAGCATGAATTTATTTATGAAACCTCAAGTTTAGCTTCTGTTTCAGTGTCTTCACTAGACGTGAAGATCAAGAGTACATTGATGTAAAGAACGTGGTCTTTCCTACTAAGGTTGGTTGGTTTTGTACCCACCCCTCTTTCTGCTTCTGTTTCCTGGCAACTTCAGAGAAAGCTCTGATAATTGGTGTTCAAATATTAAATATATCTATGTTTTAGATGTAATACCAGGCTAGATTACTATTCAAATAATCAGATTTGTGTTACTCCTAACATGATTCTGTGTGATATGGTGTTTATTGCTTGTTGGTTTGTTGGTGGTTTGATGATGATTATTTTTAAGTTTAGTATTAAATCTTAACTAATTTCATGTTAACATTTGTGCCTAGTGCTGACTTCAGGCTAATATATCAAAATAATATCATCATCTTGATAGGCTTATTGGTAAATTAGGTAGCTTACTTTCCAATTGGACTTCCTGTTGCTCTTTAGCTTTTGCAAAGCATGCCATCAAGCCTGCTGGGGAGAAGGGAACTTCTGGGGGAGAAGGCTATTCAGAAAGACAGATGTCTGAGTCTGGGGATTCATGGAACTTGACAGTCACTTTGCCTGTATTGTAAGAGTTCCTATCTTCATTTTGATAGGAATGGAGGTTTTTCTGCATGTATGAAGTGTTGATCCTGCTAGAACTACCAAATATTTTTTCAAATTAATTGCTACTTTTTTTCATTGTATAGCTGCAAGGAACTTTGAAATATATATATATATATATATATATATATATATATATATATGCTTTTAAGGAGTATGTGTATGGGCTAGCTTTTTCATTGTGCTCTCTTCTGTGCAGGCTGATTTTGAGGAGTGATTTTTGGTGAAATATGGTCAAGGTCATTTCCAAGGGCCTTGTTATCTCTCCCCACCTGATAGCTAAAACTTACACTGAAAGTGAGATTTGGAGAGTTAAAACTAAGTGTGGAGCTTCTCACCTCAAATATGGCTGTGCGAAAAGCATTATGTTTTTGTCTCTCATTACTTTGTGTGAAGCAACAGTTTTATTCTTTGAACTGCTGATTCCTAGTAGCCCTGATGTGTTCACAAGGAGTAATCCTCCAATCTGTACTCTCATTACATTCAACAGATTCATAACCCTTAGCACTGCAAGACCTACTTTGGAGAGACAGAAGAGCTGTTTTTGATATGTTCTCAGTGAAAGGGAACCTAAATGAAATACTTTTTCTAATTAGATAATACCACTCTTAAAATTTTGTGAAACCATCAGTAATGTTATATGATTCTTTTATGTTCAGAGCAAATAACAGCTTCATCAAAGTGTTCTTTGTATTTTCTGTCTTCTGTTTTGCTTTATGAGGGGAACATTCACATTATTCACTACTGTGTATATTTTATTATCTCAGGTTGTTTTCTACCTAACAAAGACAAACCACTGCTTAACAGAGTTATTTTGTTTGGGCTAAGAGTATTCAAAAGTAGAGTGATATATCTGGTCCTGCTCATATTTCCAAAAGATTTCATAAAGTTAAAGAGGTATACAATGTCTTTCCTAAAATTCATGTTACTGGCTGCCCAGTCTATTTAATATATTGGACAGTAAAATGTGAATCTGAACTTGAAACATTGTATCATTTTTATCAATTCTTAATGGAAAAAAAAAGATGAAGCATCTTGAGAAACAGTTTGCAAATCAAGTTCCTTTGTATTTGCTGAAATACTTTCATTGGTCCATCAATGTGTAGATTTATGAGTCTTGTAGGCAAAAAGAATTATCAGGGAAAAAGTATGGTTATGTGCTTTTCGGCTGTACTCTGTGAAAAGAGAGTTAGGTGTTTTAATTCTATGAGTTTAATAAAGAGAAATTGAAACAAAATAATGCAGCTAACATGTTAAAGTAAAATCCATATTCTCCAGTAAAGATTTTTTTCCTCCTGAAAAATATGAATTCATCTTTGATTCTGATGGAATGATTGACAGCATCCCTCATCTTTTCAGCACTGTATGGCTTCTGCCAGGATACTTATACTGGGTGCTACAGAAACAGGTCTGTCCTGAGGATATTTAATAGTGCATGTTTGGGAAGAAAGGTGGGTTCTTTGAAGTTGAGATTTGTCCGGACTTAGCTGTAATTCTTGGAGAGGAGGCTTGCCTCCCCTTCTCCCCTGCTTAGGTGACCTATGGACTCTACCCAGTTCCAACTTTCTTGTCTTTCATTCATTTCTGCCAAAGGTTTTTGAAACATAAAATATAAAGTTAGATTTTTTCAGTTCACTTATTCTCCTCATGGCATTAATTTATGTTTTCTGGAATGTGATTTGGGTCTACAGAAGTTTGGAGCTCAGCTTTCCAAAAGGCAGTCTCTTTAATTGCACTGATGACTAAATTATTTAGCTATATGTAAGCTTAGACTTGTTTTAAGAATTATTCAACATTTTATTCATTTCTGTTCATTTGACCCATGTAAAATATTTATTTTTATTTTTAACTTATATGAAGGGGAGCATGGGCCTCTAAAATAAGAATTTGTGTATAATTGAATTCAAAAGAATAAATCATTTATTTATTTATGTAGGTTCCTCAATCTCTAATATACCTCTTAGAGACAAAGACTAAGATTGGAAAATATAATTCATGTGATAAAGATGAAATCAATAATAATGATAATATACTGATTTTAAATCTTTAGGGAGAATAATCCTATAGAAGATTCTTTTAGAAAAAGCTTATGTCTAACTATAATTTTTATTATTGCTTAGGGCTTCACTGACACTCCACATTTTGCTCTGTCTCCTATTTCAATTAGAAGAATACAGGCATATGTAGATAAAAGATATAGGCTTTTAGATAGAGATGATTCTGGCAGAGGTTGAAAAACATCGAATAATGTAAAATAACCATTTCAGAAAATTTTAGAAATTGCTTGCTGCATTTGTAGCATGATTTTTTTTTCAAAAGCCACTTCAAAATTTCATTGTAAATGTTGTAAGTAGTCAAGTTAGGTTTCTAGATAATTTCTAAGAATGAAGCTAAACCATTAAGAAGAGAGTAATATCTGTGCATATGGATATCCAAATAGTAAATACTCATAGAGCTAAAATCACATTCATTAATAGAGAATTCATTGCAACAGTCTTTCTGATCCTGTGATTTTTTTTTTCTAAAATCATTCCAAATGTAAGTGTGTATATACTACACATTTAAATAGAAATTACTTAGAAGAAACAGGTAAATCAAAGCTACAGGAAAGTTTATTTCAGTATTTATTTATTAAACTCCTTCAGTAAGAAGTTTTTGAATATCCAAGACCAACCAAGCATTGTGCTATGCTAAGAGCACTATAGTAAAAGTCATTTGATGCCAAAATGTTATCTCAGAAAGTAAATGGGAATATACATGGATTTCTTTTTCTTTCTTAATATAAGATAAAGCTTTTTCTCTTTGTCTACAGTGTGTTAGAAAGGTGATTTAATTTAATATCAATTTAGGATTTGCTTTGGCAGTGGCTGTATACCAACATCTCCTGGTTCTCTACCTTCTAGTATACCTAATTTATTTCTGTGTATGTGGCCTAGGGTAATGCAAACCCTGGAACTGGAGGCTTAAGTCAAGGTTGGCCCAGCTAGCCTGGATGTCACAGAGGTGCAAGGGAAGGGCAGTCTGGGTGAGTAGGAGGAGGTTGCGGAGGAGAGGAAAATGTATTCTGTACTCGGCTACCGTTCCCTTACAGTAATGATCATACCACCAGTTTTATTTTTAACCTCACTGAAATGTCTTGAGAAGGCACAGACTGCTTCTGTATATGTTAACCCTAAGTATAATAACATAATTATTACAGAAACATTTCACAGGAGATAGGGCTCTATACTTTGTGTGACCCAGCATCTAATTTTTCTCCTCTCTAATCCTGTTTATATATCCCCATACACAATCAGACTCAGTCAGATGAAGCCAATTACTAAGGGGAAAAAATCAAATTTATTTATTATATTTATTGGATGTGTCTGTTGCTTAATTATCCATTGGCAAATTTACACGTGGCCACAGAGAGGGCCGTGGATGAGTGTGGAGAAATGATCAATCTTCACTTCTCACAATCCATGGGTGGCTGCCAAGAAAACAGGGGAGAGAGAAAGGGGGGGGACCCAACAACAAAGTTTTTCTTTCTTTTTTTTATTCAGGTGAGGATCTAAAACTAAACACATTACTCAAAAACAAAAACAAACAAACAAAAATGAGATGTGTTTGGCTTGGATAGAAAAATCTGGAAAATACTAGGAGTTATCAGATTCTCCTAAGCAACTGGTGTGCTATAGGAGATGTAAGGTACTCTTTGAAACACACAATGATTTAGATGTTCAAAGGTACACGTTGGAAAATGAACTCAAATGACACAACGAAGCCATGGAGCAAGACCACCCTCAGCTGTGAGGTGGGAGAAAGGTGAAAAGAGAGTAGGGTGGGATAGGCAGAATAGGCCTGAGAGATAAGGTGGTAAGCATGATGCTGTTTGCACAGTTTCATTGATCCTTGTGGATAACTTAAGTGAGCAAACGCAGCATCGGCAGTGCTAAAGCAGCAATTTGGCCCTTGATGGTAAAAAGATAAACACAGACGTTTATCTTGTGTGTTTTTATTTAAAACAATTCCTGGCCACAGCCAAAATTGGTTTTCTGCTCTTGTTTTTCCCCCTCTCAGTGCGATGGGGCCAATCCTGAGTACAGTTTACTGTATGTGTTTTTTCTGCTTGCTCTAATGGTACACTTTTGGAAATTCATCAGGTTGGAAATTGTTCTTCAAAATAGATAATAATTGTAACAAACCACCCTTTAAAGGAGATGTGGCAAGACCAAATTGCTAACAAAAGTGTCATCTTATTTATATAATTCTTCAGTTTCAGGGACTACTGAATTATATACAAGTTCCATTCAGACCCCCAGGATAGAAAGTGTATATGAACTTCAGAGAAGAAAGCAAGCCACTTTGTGCCTGAAGCATTAAGACACCCTCTTCTAGAAAATACTGAATACAATATGTTTTCAGAATTATGACACACAATTAATGCTTCATTTACAGAAAACACTGGGTAAATTAAGATCTATTGCTAATTATTTGGAGAAGTTACTATCAAAGAAACCAAGCATTGTAGATTAGACTTTTGCTAGCTTTAGCTACATAGAAATTAAAATGACAACAGGAATCTGGAAAATTGAAAGGGAAAGATGGTTCTGTATTGTAATCTTAGCAAGAAAATATTAAAGATAAGCAAATTTTTGTATTTCTTCTAATCTGTATTTTAAAAGTTTTTCTGTAATAACTTTTATTACAGAATGAATGTTTCTCACAGCTGGATTCACTGCAGAAGCCAAACAGTAAATAGATAGAGAGCCTGAACTCTCCTTCCTACAACAGTGATTTTTCACTAAGCTATTCCCTAAGGCCACTCAAGGTATATGAGGGGCACCAGTGCTTTTTATATGATTTGTGTATGTTCCCATAGATTGTGAAGTCTATTCCTGGGCAATTTTCAAGTTAAAATTGTGTTACGGCTACCCTGAAGGTTGTCATTTCTTGGTTTTTCTCTTGTCAGTCAATTCATAAGTGTTTATTAAGCCCCCATGGGGTGTATACAGAATCACACATGGTTTGGGGGGGTGTGTATGTGTGGATGACTCCTCTCTGCTCTAGAAGCTTATAGTCTATAGGCAAAAGTACTATTGTTTGTGTGTTTGTGCATGTACAAAATAATATTTTAATTATAGAAGCATGGAAGGTTTTTTTTTATGTTTTGTTTTGGGGTGTGTGTATGTGTTTAATAGCTTTGCCCTGGAACTCCAAATGTATTTTCTCTGAGAAAAACATAGCTTTAGGCGAGGTCAGGATTTTCACTTCTCAGCTTTCTTTCCTTTTATTCATTTTTTAAAAAAATTCAGATATCTAATAAAGACACGTATTAAGTAAAGGGTAAAGCCAGAGGGGCAGGATTAAACTGTGTATCCCTGCCAAGAGGAGCCAGGTCACTGCTAACATCTGGGTTTCAGAATAAGAACAAATTCTGCTGCTGGACAGTTTTAGGATGTGCCTATTGCCTGAGTAAATTTAATCAGTGAAAGGATAAATGAGTCCACACCCCAAAGCTGTCAATTTACATTTTTCACAAGCAATGAATCAATTTATGATTTATTTATTTTTAAAGAAGGGGGTTTTTGCAAAATGATTGGAATTGAAAAGAGAAGAAACATTTTAAAGCATTCCCCAAATGCCATGGACGAAAATGTTTTCTGAGGGAGGTTTTTTTGGTTTTGTTTGTTTGTTTGTTTGTTTGTTTGTTTTGCAAAACTTGTTCATACCATTAAATTCATCTTTTAGCAGTCATTTGTGGGGAGGTTAACATTCTTGAAAAGTAGGAGATGGGTAGCTCTGCAACTTGATAGCAAAGGAGAGCTCTGAGAGGTGCCCACCCTTCCCACAACCCTGGGTAATAGCTCCTGAACTTCTGGACCTCAGCTGACTTTAGATATTATGGGCTGGACTCTTGATTAATGCTATTTCTGCCTGTGAGTTTCAAGATGTGCATATCTCATTTCCAGAAAGTCATAGGCACACCATTACCATTTCTTTTCCATCTTCTGATTCTTGTGGGTCTGAGTTAGAGAAGCCATGTCTGAGAAAAGTAGGGAGATCCTTGGCTGATGAGCTCCTCATTTCAGTGTTGAATCTTGACCCTTCCTATTGGGTGCGTGGATTTCTAAGTCTTTATGAGATCTGTTACAGCTGCCTGCCGGGTCCTCCTGGACGTGAAGTATTTATGGATAAGAGAATGCCTTTTTGCACCTCACAGTATTGCAGGATGTCTTCATTTATTTTCCAACACTTCATATAATTAACGAACACAGAATAAAAGCACAATATAAATTATTTTTGATTCGGTAATCAGGTTATGTTTTCCCATATAAGGCAAAGTACTGTGTTTCATAGTCTTCCAGCATCACCAGGCACGATATAAAACTATCTTCTGCTTCAGTCACTGAATGCGGGTTCCAGTGAGAGTCCCCCCATCCCTCACTCTACCCACTGTCACTACCATCAATGTCACCCCCCAAAATGTGGCTGTGTCTCACACCTGGAAGAAACGTGCTCTGTGCTTCTGTGTGTCTCTAGCTGTCCAAAGTTCTAGTCTGCCATGTCCATTATTCCGACTGAATGCAGTGTTCACAGTCTTTTTACTAAAAAGTCTTGGAATTGAGTCTGATGCTTTCATATTTTATAACGAAAGACAAATACTGATATTTCATAAGATATAAATGATGGTATTCCTTCAAACTAAAAAAAAAAGGGGGAAAGTCAGTTGATTAAAGATACCTATGAAAATCCCTAGCAATATTTACCATTATTTTCTGTATACTGCATGACCTGAGGATCTAAGGAAATGTATACTAAGCCCCTCCAAGTATGTTTTTGAAAGGTTAGTAGCCAGGAGAACCTCTTTTGCTTAGGATGAGTCAGAAGACATTTCTGATTATAAAGGTAAAAGCCCAAAGCTTTTGATTTTAGACAAACTCAAATATGTTTATCCTGTAGAATTCTTTTTGTTATTCCCCCCAAATCACTTGAACTCTGCTCATTCTGAAGTTAAATGTAATTTACCCAGAGTGTATGGACCTTGGCTTATGTCTAATAGACAAGACTTTGCAAATGCTCTAAGAGAAGGTAGTGGAGGTCTGTTTAAGTAAGCAAAGAGACCCTCTCATGGCCTAGGAACTGCCTGAAAATAAATCAACAATAGGGACTCTGGATAATGGATCAAATGGAATTTATAAATATCCTTACAACTTGGCAATTCGAGTAAGTATCATACTAGAAGGGAATAAAACTACTGGAAAGGAATAAAACTACATTTCTAAATTCCTGTAATTTAGACTCTGAGGTTCAAACTCATCTTCCTCATGCTAAATTATTAGTCAATGGAATTAGGTGTGGGCCCACGCCAGTAATCCACATCTCTAGGAAAACTTCCGCATCTGAAGACTCAGCTTTTAATTCTTCAGTTCTAAATTAATATATTTATCCTCCCATCACTGTCTCCCAAGGATTTTCAGAATTAATTAGAAACAAAATCACTTTCAGTCCTTGGATGTTACATTCTGTGCTGAAAAAATATGAGATACTGAAGTGTTATTAATAATGACAAAGGTTCATCCAATAAAATAATCTGACTGGCTGAATTCTCACATGGTTGGTATTTTCTAATATAAATTACTGTAGGATTAGATAGTTAAATATTGAATATTGTCTCATTTAATGCAGTTCCATGAAATATTAATGATAATGATGGTGCTCCAATTTGGGGAATACGGAGATGGTTTTTCACAGACTAATAGCTTTGGCCAGTAACATAATACATTTTACAAAATGATAATGAAGATATTTAAATGAAGGTGAAAGCGGAAGTAAGTAGACACTGAATTGATAGATTTCCCATAAGTCAAAAGTGACAAAAATTTTGTAATCTCATAGAGTTTTCTCTCTATTCTAATGACACACCTGTGATCATTGTGGATAGCTTTGAGAATTTGTTAAAAAGAACAGATCTGCTCTATCAGGTCCTTGAAGAGAACCGTTGATGTTGTTTAGTTGGCATGAGGTGTAAAAGTCTGAAAATTGGATTGGGCTTTGAAGGAAGGCTGGCTGTGTTGACTGTGACAGTCGAAATGGGATTGTGCATGAACTTAAAAAAGAGAGAGAGCGAGAGCAAAGGAGGGAAGAAAGAAAAGAGTGAAAGAGAGAGAAAGAGAAATATTGACCAAATGAATACCCTAACACTTGCGTTCAATTGAATATTTAATGCTTAAAGCAAATGTTTTTTAATCAGGACTGAATTCCTCAAGTTTTCTTTTTTCTCTTTGAATCTTCCCTGTATTTACCTTCCTTCATGTTCCTGAATCTGTGAGCTTATATTTCAAATTAGGGAGCTAAAGATGGATGATAAATAGGGTAAGTGACTATTGTTGAAGCACTTTGTCCTGAATAGAGAGAAAGAACATACACCAGTGCATCAAATCAAATTAAATCGAGTGTTTGCCTTTTTGTTGTTGTTGATTTTTTTCTTCATGGGGGAAAAACTTTAATGTTTTGCGAGATGATTTTATTTTAAATTGCAGTTATCCTTGTTTCAGACCTAGTAATTTAACAGTTGAAAAAGCTTCCTTTTTTGTTCCGTGTAGATAATGTATGTGGTGTGAGTGAATACATTTTATTTAAAAAAATGTTTTGGGGTTGTATTCTTTTAGCACAAACTTACTCCTTGATAAAGGAGCTGGCTATAATTTGCAGAAATGACTGTTTCGTTTTTCTTCGGTTGTTGGATAATTGCTCTTTGTATACACTGTGAAGATGTTCATATAGGCCGGTGACAAAGCTTGGCAGATGCAATTGCAATTATCTGGAATTTAAGTAAATTTTGCATCTGATACACACAAAGCAAATGCTTTGTCCAAGCAGGCTCACATACTGGCATGTGGATTGCTGTGAATACAATGTAGATTTTTAATGGAAAACAAATGGAACTATTAGTAAGCCTCTTCTACTTGAAAAGACACCAGCTTTGGGCCTGGCCGCCAACTTATTCATATTCATAGTCGATGATAGTTGGTGCAGTTCTAAATGTGACCTTTGAAATTGAAAAAAAAAAAAAATCCAGTGTCTAAAACAAAATGTGAAACCGTGTTTTTATTGGATTATCACTCAGAACTTCCCTAAAAAAAGACTGGTGAAATAAATATTTGTCTCATATTCCAATGTGATTTTTTTCCTTACTATTAAGGAGAGCATTCCAATTATTACAACTTTAAAAATGTAAAAGGGATTTCATATTATAAATAAATCATGCTATAGATAAAAGATAATTACAATGCTACTTTAACAACCTCAATTCACAAGGGGGACCATAAGAAGGAATATATAATGGGTCCAAATTTTACTTCTTATTGTAAACAAAGGGAATCTAGCCAGAGGAACTGTTTTCTACAAAAGCCTCTCTTCCGAATTTTGGTTGAGAGTAATCCTTCCACTGTGTATTTTATGTTGTTGTCAGACTTACATAAGTGAGATCTTTGAAGGCTTAATCTTTTTTCCGTGTTTATTCTTAGAAAATATTAAATGTGTGGAGCTACTTGGATTCTCTTAAATGCCTTTAGGTCTTCTGGGGAGTTTGAATTCTTTTTACTTTCATTGAGAGGGTTACGAATAATTGGTCCAGTAGACTTTTTATTTCCTAGTTTGAAGGTGCTCCTTGCGATTCCACCTTTTGAATAAGGCACAATTCAAAAGTATCTCAAGCCACATAAAGGCGTACCTATCTTGCCCACTTCTGCTTTCTTCTCAATCTAAAATGGAATCTAATAATAATGGGAGATCTTTTCTAATTCTTTTAAGAGTCAGAAGCCTCCTGGGGGTCTAAGGGTTGAGTCATTGTTTGAAAAAAAAAAAGTGGATTTGCAAAGAAATTCTTAAGAAGGAAAAGGAGAGCCTGACAGAAGTATTTTAGGCTCTGAATTAGAACAAGACAGATGTGCCTTACTGCAATATCATTCCTACAAAAATTCACCCCCAGTGTAAGCACTATTGAAAATACAAACATATAACTTCTTCAACTAAGTACTTTTAGTAGAATTTCGAAAACAACAGAAATTGCTTGGTTGTGGCTTGGCTGTTACCAGCTCATTCTGTGTGGATCATGATCTCTCCAGTGTCCTTCCTTGTTACCCCGCCCCTCCCCCCTCCTCACCCCTCCCCTCCCCCACTCCCTCCCCCATTCTTGCTCCATTTCTAAAACCATTGCAGGCCATCTCTGGGTTTGGAGAGGAACCAGGTGCTTTCCTTGGTATTTAAGCTACTTGCTATTTTGAAATTCCCCTAGAGAGCTGTGGGCATTTTTATTTCTGTGTCTTGAAGCATCTCTTTCCCTTTCTGAAGGAGAAACTGCTTACATAATACCCAGAAAGCAGACCCTTGGGAACTGCCAAGCTATTTTATGGATATTTTGCAAGAAAACGAATGAAAGTGCTCCTGTGTCATGTGCGCCCTCCCACGGGGGTCTCAATTGGAGATATTTGCACAAAAGCAGATTCTCATAAGGATAAATATATACAAATCCATCTTTCACGTTGGGAGGAATCAGTAGGAAGCAGCACCTAGGAGGAGGAGAGCCCACTAATAGCTCAGCCCCACAGAGCTTCTGGAAGGGACAGCTCCAGAACCAGGACCCAACTGTCAGCAGAGCTTGCCAGGGAGACAGATGCTGCCGTTGGAAGACAGTTTTCTTCAGTTAGATATTTTGTTCTTGTAGATGGCCAACCATGACTCATGGGGGAAACAGGACGGGGGGAGGACAGAAAAGAAAAGTAAATGAATCATTTTATTAATCTCTGCTTAGGATTCAGTCATGTAGGTAAATGTCAACCTGCTGAACTTCCCGTGCCTCCAGGAGTGTAAGAACAGGGGCAGGGTTTAAAACTTGCACCAGGTGAGAACATGTCGAATTTAGTCTGCAGATTAAATAACCCCTACGATTTCACAAGGATATCTTTGGAAAAGTATAATGTAGGAATTATCCAATAATCCAGGGTTAAAGAAAGCATGCTTTGGAGGGCCTGAAAGGATGCAAATCATTTTCTGTGAGAGATGAAAAGTTTGTCCTTTTCTCATTCCCTATCAGAGTATGTTTATACAGCATTTACATGTGAAAGCTGATCTTTTTTTTCCCCAATATCCACTCTTGTCTTCCCCTCTTCCCCTCCTCCCACATGTACTTGTATGTGTCTGTACGTGCATATGTGAGATATATATACACAGCTGTATCACATTAAGCTCTGGTTACTGGCTGCACCCCGAAATATCAGCTTTCATCTCAATTTATCATTCACTTCCAGATCTCCTAACTCTCCAGCTACATGCTGTTGATTAGATAAAAGTCGAGTATCTGCTGTCTGAAAGATAGAAAATTTCAGTTTTTGTAACTCATGTCTATTGCCAGATTGTGAGTTTCCTTCAAATACCCAGAAAGGGACTAATAGGGTAGGCAATCGCCTTAGCGTCCTCTCTTTTTCCCTTCTAAAGATTCCTCGCTTTCTTTGAAAATAAACAAAAGAAAAGTTTGGCACTGCTTCCTCAAGCCTCGCTTGTTTAGGGCTGAGTGCTTTGGGCTCTTGTGCAGCCAAGTTTATTTCGTAGATCCACTCTGTGGGTCTCCAAATCTGGAATAAGTTCTGTGCTTGAGTGCCTGACAGCAGCCCCTATGCCAAACCCTTGATATGCCATTTTTCTGATAGAGTTTCAGAAGTGTCGCTTTTTAAATCTGCATGTCCTCTCTGAGTTGGGTTGGCAGATAGCCAAGAGGTGTGTGTTATGAGGAAAAGCAGGCTTTCCCCCCACTACACACACACAACCAGTTAGTTGGAGGGCACTCTGGGAACTGCGAACCGCAGCTGTGGAGCCAATTTAGAGACAGTAATTCGCAATTGACTTGTGGACGATGTAGGTTACCTTCTTGAGCCACTGGTGCTTGTCTGGCCAATATGGAACTGTCTGAGATGAGGCTCTCCACCCTGGGGTTTGCGTGTCTTTTGCTCTATCTCATGTCAAATCAAGCGCTAAGAGACTGTCCTGTCAATTTGTAGCATTCCCTCGAGAACTTTGGATCTTGAAAACCCTGGGTCCTATTGATCCTGGACTGAAGATGGTTGCATTACTTTTGAGGTTTATCAAAATAATGATGACATTTTTTTTTCATTTAACTGTTTCAGATACTTATTTGTAGTGCACAAAAAAGATGGATGATTCTTGGACAAATGCCAGAGAGCTAGCATTTGTTCACAATGTCTTTCCACTATATGGTATTTGCTCTATAAGTATATGTGCAGCAAAATCAACATAAATTTTTTTCCCTTGGGGAACATAGGAGGGATATGGCATGTGATTTTTCTTTGATCTGTGATGGACTGAATGAACTATCTTGGTTTCATGGATGGATAGTGTAATTTCGTCATAAAACTTTCTATTCTTTTATAAATGAGGCAATTCCCACAAATCAGACCTATAGACAAATTCAGGTGTTGAACAGTAAGTGTGCAAAGAAATTGGGAATAATAGAGTGCTTGAATAATTTGCCCATCAGATGCTTAATATAAAACTATTTTAAATAATTATTTTTATTACTTTTTGCATTAATGAAAATATTTGCTAGATTAGTTACTTTATAGGAATAAGAGCACTAGTGATAATCATTTTAGTATAAGAAAATTCACTTTTATTACTCTGAATTTATGAAAAGAGTCACATTTTCCTAGAAGCTATGAAAAGAACTGATATAAATAGTTTAAAGTAGGAAAGTAGGGACTGGCACTCTGTAGTCTGTAGGTCAGGTCCAACCTGGTGCCTGTTTTTTTGTTTGTTTGTTTTGTTTTGTTTTTTATGACCATAGATCAATTTTTTTTTAATTTTCAAAAGTTTGGGGGAAAATATCAAAAGAAGAGTACTATTTTTTGGCAATTTATATTTATATAAAATTAAAATTAAAATCTCTGTGTCCATAAAGTTTGTTTGATTAGACACAGACATTCACATTCAATTGATGATTTTAATGGTTACTTCAACATAACAGCAGTATTAATTAGGATAGTCAATATGCTTAAAATACTATTTGTCTCTTTATAAGTGCAATTTTTAGTGATTAAAGACAATGTGAGCTAGGTGTGGTGGCACACCTGTAATCCCACAACTCAGGAAGCTAAGGGAGGAAGATCACTAGTTCAAGGCCATCCTGAGACACATAGCAAGACATCATCTCAAAATAAAGAATATAAAGGGCTGGAGATATAGCTCAGTGTTAGAATGCCGCTGCTGGCTTCTATCCCCAATCCACACCCCCCCTCAAAAAAAAAGACAATGTGATAAAACCTGTGATTGTTTTTACAGGTTCATATATGTTATTGTGTTTTTCCTGCTTTGTGATTTTTAAGTTGAGGCATTACAGAGTATGTGAATCATAGGAAGATCTCATATCTGGACAAAATGGAACTATTCCTAGTAACAGCTCTTGGTTCTATAACTGATCAGACTAAATGTTCTTCTCTGAGGTAGGAAGAGGATGTGTTCACAAACAAGGACCTTAGAGAGATGAACTTCCATTCCTTTTTTTCTGTGATTTGTGGAGGAAGTTGGAATAGCCATCCCCTCCCTGTAGGCAAATATACACACAGTGGGTTTTTACTAACATAAAAAAAAATTATTGTAGATCTGGACAAATGCAGGTATAGGGGGGATAGAACACTTTGCAACCATTCGGTACCCCACCATCCCCACAATAATTCATGTTAATAAAAACCTCTGAATAGTTTTGTGGAGAATGGAATGTAGGACGTCAAGAGTGGAAGAGGAAAACAATTAGTGGACTCAAAGATTTCCGATAAGAGATGACAAACTCAGCTGAGAGGAATAAAGGGAGTGAAATAGGGATACGCAATTAACAGCCCTTGCAGATGTATTGGATGCAAGAAGGGAAGATGTAACAGAAAATGAAGATGACCTCTAGATTCTGTGTTGAGCCTGAAGCACCCGTGAATGACACTTACTGAGGAAGAAGGCCTAAATTCATGGGACTCTAGGAAAGGCAAATGGTCTGGGTAACAGGATGAGAGAGGTTAAAGCTGGAGTCCATCTACAGTGAAGGACCATCATGATTCATCATGAGATGCTGAGCATGGGACTTCAGTGGTGAATGGAGAATGGAGAGAAGGCAAGAGATCTCGAATATATTTAGGAAGAGGCATGGACATGGCTTACAGAGAAGTAGGAAAGAATGAAGGAAAGGCAGAGAGTGGTTCGGGTTTATGAAAAGCGATATCTCTCAGGGCAAAACAAGTTTTGAAAGAATAGGCGAGAATTCCCGTTTTCATTTTGAAACACCATTTGTAAGGATCCCCTTTATAGTTGAATCTCCAGGAGAGACATGGAGAGGAACCCACTAGTGGTGTAGGTGTGAGCAAACTTGCTCAGCAAACTTCTAAGAAGAGGGGAGAACAGGGCTGGAGAAGGTGCCTTGGGGAAGTATGAGCATTTCTAGCACAGGAGACTCTGGGAGATTGGGGACAGATTGAAAACAAGAGGGACTGATGCTTTGAGATGGATGCTGTAAAACTAGGACAAGGAAGAATCTCAAGAAGCAGGATACTGTTGTTGGTGTTAGAATCTGAGTAGACGCAAGTAAGATTTGGATTGGAAAGCATCCATCAGAAAAGCCATTGATAGATTGTAGCAAGATCACAGTCAGGAAAAATCAGGTTAAGCTGGGTTAAGCAGTTAATTGGAACAAGGATGCCTAATTTGGACAAAACAATTGGGTAAAAACCAGACAAGATTTGGAAAGACCAAAAAGAAAAGAGAAATTCCTATCACACATTCACCTCTTTGTATTGTTAAAGGTCTCCTTTCTACTGCAATTCATATTTAGGAATTCTATTTAGTTTGCTTTCTGGAATTGTGTTATCCAGGTAAAGATTTTATGCTATAAATCACCTGTAAGAGTTTGGAACTGAGATCATGTTTCAAACAAATCTGTAACTAGAAATTTATAATGCAAAAGTTACCTCTAACTCCTCAACTTACTTGTCTAATCATTACTTAAAGTGAAACCTAAAAAGTATTTTAAAAATCTGCATGCAGAAAGTAATAGATGTTTCATTCATAATATAGACTTGTATTGGGAGGACATCATGTTTATTCTGATCTGGTTTCTTGATTAGGAACTTCTTAATAAAGTGTAGAAAATTGATGGGAAAATCTAAAACAATAATTTCACACATGTTCATATCCTAGGGCCTTGTACAGAGCTTGATTTTCGGAATTAATGAATGGTTAAATCTGTGATTAAATGTATCAGATGAGTTTTTAGATCTCCTACTTCTAATCAAAGGAAATTATTTCCCAACTTTGACCAGGTCACTTAAAACTTTTCATAACTGACTCACATAAAAACTCTCTGACCAATAGACCTTACTGAAGAATTAAGTTGCTGGTTTTGTGTGTGTGTGTGTGTGTGTGTGTGTGTGTGTGTGTAATTTTGTCTGTTTTTATTTTAATTGCCAGAATTTCTATTTTGCCTGATGCAAAATGACCATTTTCTCATTTAGCCCATCAGTTGGCTCTTGGTTAGTTGATTAATGGATAAATTAATTGAATGGTTTGTTGTGATATATAGACCAAAGAAAAATGGAAATATAGACCAATGAAAAAGCCACTTTAAAGTTCTTTACAATTCTAGAAACAACACATTTCTAAACACTCCTGAGATGATGAGAGGCCCAGAAGTTTTAATGTGACAAGTGAAAGTTTTCAGTGGAGAAGAGTTTGACCTCCTTGCCCTCCTGGGTAACCTTGGTGAAAAGTACTGAAGTTTGATGATGGAAAGAAAATTACCTCCTAATGCTAAAAGTACCAGGGCTTACTTAGAGTTCATGGAAAGAATTCTCTAGGAATTCATATTTCATGTTCTCATCCTCAGGTGCATAGGGAGTAATCTTGATCTTGAATCTTGATTCTTTACACACCAGTGCTGAAATGACTTATGAAGTTGGAGGAAGTCTGAGGAGAGGCATGAACATCTACCTTCATATTGCAGTGCAGGAAAAGAGCACTGACCACTACTTGCCCAAAGTGAAATAAAAAGAAATTAATAGTAGTAACAAAAGCAAGTTAGATGTCCTTACTTTTTTACAGTCTATGACCATTAGAGTTAATCAAATTTTAAGCTTTTCCAAAGCAAACTACAGGATGTCTCCTGTCACATCAAATTGCAGATACTGCTTTCCATGTTATCTCTGAGAACAGCCCTTTGGATCAAAGAAAGTCCTATCACTGTATCAGTGGTGATGATGGTTTTATAATGCAAAGTATACAGTACAAGCTTTTGATAGCTGGATCTGGAGCATCCTTTTAGTGCTATGTTATATAGACAAATCTCTTTGGAGTCTCCCAGTGCTTATTTTATGTTGCTTTCTGCAGGTCCTGCCTTTACTTATTCAGTGAGTCACTTATGGAAAGAGTTACTTGCTTGAGTTGATTTAATTCATATCATATAAAAATTCTTTTTGCACTTATATCAAATTGATTCTATTATTCACTATAATATTTTACCCTTCTTGTAATAGTAAAATGACAAGGGATATTTTTGTACAGACTGTGTAGCTCCTATGAAAAAGAGCTAGGGAAAAATGATCTTTTTCAGAAAAATATCACTGGAGAAGCATAGCGATTTCAGAGCTGTAAATCACTTAGAATTTAGGAGAATGTTCAGTTTAACCCCATAAAGGGAAAAAAATTGGAATCTGAAGAAGTTAAATAACTTGAAAAAATATCTGTATAATGTATTATACTGCCTAAGTGAAGCTAATCACACAATGTTAAAGTGTATGATAACTTTTTAAAATAGAAAATTAACATTGTATTTAGTGGTTTCAACTTGAGAAAAGTTATAGCTGTTTTTAAGTTTAAGAATTCTGGAATACAATAAATTATAAGCATTCCAAACTCATCAATAATCAATGAGTAATAATAATGCCATTTTATTATTGCAGGTAGGACTTTCCTCTTGAGAAGTGTTAAACATAAGAGATCATTTTGCAGGGATATAGGTTTTCTTCCTGGAATTTAAGTCTCTCCTATACTTAAAAAAAAAAAAATCAATACAGTTAGTATACTTAAAATTCTTTTTGCTTGGTAACATTTTTTTTTTCATAAAACCCTCTAGGACTCATTTGCAAATCTGCTTTGAAGTTAATTTCATGCAGATTTTCCTGATTTGTACTTGTGGTGAATTATTGTTAAGCTAAAAGAAAAATATCTGAAAAACTAAAATCTTCAAGACTTACCATTTATTTCATCTTTTGTTTAAATTGGTTTACTTGAAACCATGCAAGTGATACCAAGTACTTCAAGTCTCTAATAAATTAAACAGTCGTGATAAAATCTTGCTGTGAATTAATATAGGATACAGCAGAATTGCTGCTTCATAATCCAGGTGTCTTCACCCAAGAACACTTATTAAGATACCTATCACCTCATTAAAACGTCCCTACAAATAAAAACCTCTTCTGGAGTGTTCTTTTCCTTTTAAACTATAATTTGAATAATTGGGGGAAGGGTATTCCATTATGCAAATGAGTTCAGGTGCTCCAGTCAGAGTTGCTTAATTGGTACTGAATAGGTCAGTTTTTATTTCCTCATTATTATTTGAAATTTCAGATGAAATCACTTCATGGCACAAGTGACAAGCGTCTGTTTCGTAGCATTAACTGAATTTATTGCGACACTGATGTTGGATTTGCTTTAAACCGTGGGGTGTATTTGTCATTGACAATCACCATTTGTTGTCCATAAGGTAGAACCTTTCTTAGGTCTTAAAATAGTAAGAGCAACTCGAATGTATGTGTAATTCCAGGGAAAGACCGTTGGCAACTCTGCATGTGTTTCATTTCTAGAAATATAATAAAATTTAGTGAGTAAGTACTTAAACTGATGATCTTGGAAGAGGAACTCATTGTACAATAGAATGTAAAATGCTTTGCGGAACACGTGTACTCCTTTCAGATGGTTCATTATTCACTTGGAGTGTGTCTAATGAGCATTTTAGCTTCTTACTTAGAAAATATACTCAACTCTCAGTTATGGGCTTTTGGATTCTCTAGTTTGTGGATTATCTGTAACAAAATGTTAATCCCAGCTATGATTCTGAGTCAATTCCTTTGCTCAGGAATTGTGATTCATTTTTAATATTAGCCTTAGGGGTAGAAACATGATTAGAAATGCAGAATAATGCTTTCATTCAAAACCAATTAAAACAACTTCTGGATTTTTCAACATAATGGGTAATTCACAGCACTGCACATTTCCATTAAGTTAGAGCAAGTTTGATGTATTGAAAGATGATTTAAAACTTAGTCACTGAGGTATTTTTCAAGAAAACATTTGATTTTTGGTTTTACTGATGAAGGAAGTGCTAATCCTTGTTTGTTTAGAAAAATATTATATTGGTTGGGTTGTAGTTTGGCACAATAAAAGTTTATTTTCTGGTTTTGATCTGTTACAAAGCCTTATTTTGTATAAATTGTGGCCATTTTGCTTTAAACTAGCTATTCATTAGCCTTTGGTGAAGTATTATTTTACAGTATATAGAGAAAAGTCACTTATGAAAGTTATTTATCTGTGGCAGTGTTATGCAATCTGTTATATTTTATGTCAGGTGCTGGGGGGACAGTTAAAAGAATGTAGCAAATGGCATATTATATAATTTGATGGTGTATATTTTCTAGATCAATGGCTATACTTTTTAGACATTGGTGTTTAGAACCAAAGATAGTAAATGTCATTAGCACTGAATAAGTGCATGGCTTATTATTGTGATCTGAGTGTATTTGTTAATAGTGAAATAAAACGAGATATTTAATAGGATGTTCACTGGGGCTGGCAATTAGGTGGGTTTTAGGCAGAGTGTTCCCTGGCTAGAAGAGCCTCATGTTGTTGAATGTCATAGAAGAAGAGCTTCTCTTCGTGTGCAGCAGGCTTGTGCAAGAGGAACATGGGAAGGAAGCCTGTCAGATGTACTTTAGAATGAAATAAAAATAATTGAGTCTAATCATATTCTTCACCTAAGGCTCACCTTTGAACTGACCTTTTTTCCCAGCTTTTTTTTTTTAAAGATGATTGGAATACTGACTCAGGATAAATACATAAATAAAGGTATTTTAAAAGGTCAATGAAATGTTCATGATGTAAGTTCTTAAGAAAAACGTAAATCCAGGAAATAATTTTTTAAGCAAAAAAAAAATCTAGAAAGGACTTTTTTTTTCATTATTCCATTAAAAATCTGAGTTTCTTTGCTGCCTCACTGTTTCCAAGGCAATACAGCAATAGAGTATGGATTCAAGCAAGGGCTTTCTTCCCTTACTGTCTTTTACTGTTTCAGCATGCTGTGCGTGTAAAATCATGGAGAGATTTCTTGAATGTTGGGATGGGCCAGCTGAGAGTAGGCAATATCTACAAGGTGTGCAGAAGATTGTCCACCCTACCTGGGTAACAAACACATGCATTTCATTAGGCTGTCAGTCAAGGGAATGCTAGCTTTTGATGGTGACTCTGCAGAACATTCTCTAGAGGCTTGGTTGATTTTTAACCATAATAATGTGATGTTGTTCTATTTCCACCATCTTGGACTTTTTAAAATGTGACTTCCAATGGTGCAGGGAAGAAAATCTCTTGCTATGAATAATGTGTACAATACTGAGTTTATAACTAAGTGTTAATTTTCTGATGTGCTCAGATTTTAGCAAGTGAATCTTTACTCATTTTGATCCATACTTATGTGCTAGATGACAGTGAATGCTCAGGGTTATTTCAGCTGCTCAGTCTTTAAGTGAACTGTGGGAGGAAAGGACACAGAGAATGCAGATACAGACCTTTGGTCTTGCACTAGCCTTCCCACCCCTTAGGGCATGTGGCTTTGGTCCCCCTCTGACTTTGTTCTTAGAGACAACCTGGAAGCCCAAAACACTGTCGACTGAGATGCCTGTTATTCTATGATGTGGCTATAATTCTCAGACAGATGCATACTTAATGTGATTTTTACTAAAAAGAAAGAATGATTACATACCAAATACTCTGTAAGGAGCTCAATTTGGTTAGTTCAATAGTAGAAGAGAATGCATAGGCCATTCTCCAAAATTAATTTGTCAAAATTGGTAAGTGGCTAGGAGCTTATTCCTTTGAGACTATGTCTTTATCCTTGGAAGTTAAGTTGTTTTATTGTTTGATTTGGTGTGCTTGATGCAAATACTAAAAGCAGGGCATCCTTTGAGAGCAAAACAACACCGAAAAATAAAAAGAAGAAACTTTGAGAAATCGGCCAAATTACCACTCCCAGGCCTCACCACTATTAAGATTCAAGTGACTACATACTTTCTTCAACCAAGTGCATTTTTAAAGATGTGTGCATATGTGACACATGAGAACGTAGGTACATATTTTTAGATTTATGCAATAAGACTCACTTCTTTGTGCACAAATACATATTTCATCTTAAACCTCACATTATAAAGTTTCTTTTTGAGTCAATAAAATTTTCAAAAGTGTAATTTTATACATGTGTAGCACAGAACTCTGTTCAATGCATTTTAATTAATTTACCCATTCTCCTGTTTCTGATGCTTTCCAATTTGATGGATAATAGAGATGCTCATAACTGGAACAGGTTTCTTGCAGGGCTTTAACACAGATTTTTCTGTTTCTTGTTGTGTTATTCCCCGCTTTGCCCAGAATGACTTTGTCTGCTTGTCTCAGTTTCAGGATCACAAATACAGACATATATCCCAAAGGTATTTTCTGCATCATGGATAAAAGGACAACCATATTAAGTTTGAGGAAACATTTTAGTCTGACCCTTTTCACTATAAGGAAGAAAGCTTATGAAATTAATTTTAATAAAGCACATTTAATTTTTTTGCCATATTGGCTATTCCTTAATTTATGAATGGCATGATGCATGCCTAGTCCCAACAAAAGTATAGGAAGAAAAAGTTACTGATTCTCTCTAGTTCACCCTCCATCCACCTTCCCCTGCCCAGCACCCTATGGTAAGCTGTACGTGACATATTAATGCAGATCATTTGGTGCTTTCCTGTAAGCTTTGTATGCATTAATAATTAAATAAGGCTGCTCCTCTCCAGCCACCCCCCACAGTTGGATTATCATTCCTGCTACCCTCAAATGTGCTCCCTGCTCCACTTTTATCAGTGGACCTTATAGTTAAATGTACATATCTCACTCATTCTTTGTAATACTGTGTAATCAATCAACCCAGATGCCACAGGCCTTGGCGGATCTTCCTCCCACTTGTGTGCCTAGTGCTGCTGATGTGCTCCCTGCCTCCAGCCAGCCTGTGCTTTCCTCAGAAGCCCTGAACCCGGCTGCCAGAGCTAGCTCTGCATCCTCCTAGGGATACCCTTACATGAAGTAATGCCAGGTTCAAGGCTCTGTCTGGGACAACACTGAGTGTGGCTGGAGCCATCTCCAAAGATTGCCCATGAAACTGAGCCAGATCTCTGTCCTTGCTTGAGATGGAACTAGTGTTCCTTGCTTAAGATGGAACATTGACACCCCCTTCCTTGTCTGTTGTTCCAGGCAATGCTTCTGTATAAATTGTTTTTATACAGGAGTCCTATCTCAGGGTCTGTTTCTAGAGCACTTAAAGTCACTCCTGTATATCATCATTTTCTTCTGTTTTGGGCTCTTATAGCTTTTCCTTCAATGTTCAAACTTGTACATATGCTCATGCATGTGTCAAACTGATCTTTGTCTTTAGATAGAGTCTTCCCAACAATGAGATGGCTGAGTGAAAAAAGTAGATGTAGGTTTAAATGCACAATATCCTAAAAACATGGGAGTAATCCATATACCTTTAACAATGGATTTATTTATCTCTTTATGTACAATCTTAATAGCACCAGGAGTACCAGTCTTTAAATTTTTTTTTCTTTTTTCTCTTCTTCCCTTTTTTCTTTTCTTTCCTCCACTTTATTTATCTTGGTGAGTGCTGGGGATCAGACTCAGGACATCATCTATACACTTTACCACAGAACTATAGCCCAGGTCTCTTTTTAATTTTTCTTAATCTAATAAGTCAAAAACATTTTTTAAAATAGTTTACATTGCCCTTATTACTAGTGTAGTCATGTTATCCTTCATATGTGGACTTGTTTGTGAGTGTTTAGTTTTACCCTTTGTAATGAATTTGTGAATTGGCAGTTTATCTCATTCACTTAATTTTCTATTGGGTAGGCTATCTTTTAAATATCAGTTTGCAGGATATGTTTGTACTGCAACATCTTAAGTGTGTCTGCATACATGCTGAAACTATTTTTTTTTCCAATTGTAATTTGTTTAGACTTTGTCTCAAATATCATTTAGGCAGGTTGAAATCCTGAGGCTGTTTCTAAGGACTCGTCTACAGCTCAGAAAACCTCCTGCCCATTTGGTTCACAGAGTACTGATGTACACATTTGTGAATTGTGCATCACTCTTATTTGGGTCAATGTGCACACATTGAGTGAATGTAGACAGTCCTATTTATAGGAATATGCTTCAGGGATTCCCACAACAAAGCTTTTAGCATCAGTCCTGTGGGCTGTCCCACTTACAGCTCCTTGCTCCACATCAGAACGTGAAGGGGGAGATGCATCAGAGGCCTGGCTCTCCAAGTGTGTGGTTATCAGGCACTTGTAAGAAAATGAGCTTCCACCAGAAAACGTGAGGGGATCAGCTGCACTGTGCCTTCAGACCAACTCAGGCACACTCTTCAACAGAGATGCCTGCTCCAGAGTTAAAACTAGGCTTGAGTTATCTGGCTTGATAGTTTGTATTGATTGACAGATATGATGCACATGCAGGTACACACACACACACACACACACACACCACACACACACACATACACACACCTTACCCTTTCCATTCTATCCTATGGTTAATATGAGCAAAAAAAAAAAAAATGGAAACATTCTTTTTGACACATCTGGATCCTTTGTGCTATTCACCTTTTATTTCCTTTCTGAATCCTTCATTCATTTTACTGCTTTACTATGCCCCTTGCTTAAAGTTTCTTAATTAGACATTTAGAAGCACTTGCTGTTTAAAACAAGCAAATGACTATATAATTATTAGACTTTAGTGAAGCACAATTTTCTCTTTGGAATAAAGTGTTAAAATGTCGAACTGATAATATTTAAGCAAAGGATTTCTGTATCTAGTTTGTAGCCCCAATGATAGAATAATTACGTGGCGTGGTCCCAGGTTTATGGAGATAATCTTTTTAATCTCCAAATTCCTCAAAGCGTCCTTGGCCTTGGGGTTGTCAAACTTGCTTTTTATTGATCTCTGCATTTCAACTCATGCACATAAAAAAAAATTTTTTCCCCTGATCACAGGAAAGGAGCAACCCTGTGATATATATGTTTCCTAATTAAAGCTTAAATCTACTTCCCCGCAATTGCCCTTCTGAAATGTTGAAACCACAAAGTGAAATATTTTTAACTTTTTCCATCCATCACCCTGGTTTTTAGGTTGCTGGTAATGTCAGCCAGAGAAGTATCTGAATTAGGAGCATTTTTCATAGAGATTTCTACTACACTTCTTAAATGGGTAAGTTAGTATTAAAGATATCACTGGAATTTATCCCAAGATGTAATTGGATTTTTTATTGGGTTTAGGATGTAGTTCTTAGTTGTTCCGTTCAGACATGAACTGTAGGCAGTAGGGAATGTGACAGGAGGTGGTGTCAGGACTGCAGGATCATCTCACAAAGGAGCCCATGCTTTCAGGAAGTCACGCCCTCCGCCCAGAGACCTGTCTCTCTGGCATTTCCACGGACAGCCTCTAAGTGTGTGAAGGAGGACCACGGTGCTCCATGAAAACACACAGAGTTTGACATTTTGCAAATAATTCATTATTTCAAAAGGCAAATGAAGATATTCCACTCATATACCGAATGGAGCTGGCTGTTCTGCCTCCTCATGGCTAGTTCACCAACTCTACTGTTTTATTAGAACTCATGTTTTTTTTTCCATGAGTTTTTTCCCTTACAAACTTTACCACAGTGTTTTCTATTCCTTCCCTAAGCAGTCCTGTATCTATGTTGCCTGGAAACAAAGGCTTTGAGTCTCTTTCTTCTGACTTTCCTTTTATTTGGCACGTCTGTGAATATAGGGCTGGTGTAATTTGACAATGGGGAAGACCACAGCTTTTTTTTTTTTTTGGACAAATGATACTAAGTGGATTCCATGACAAATGAGCCACAGACATTAAGCATCCATATGTGCATGGCATTTTGCCCATTGTATGAATATTGCTCTATTTCTCCTAAGAGGATCTGCTTGGACCTGAGAGAGCGATTCTTTTTTGTAGTGAAGGAAAAACAAAAAAGTGAAAGCAGATTAAGTAGCAGAGACTAATAATATCCCTAAGTAAGAAGAAATTTCATAAATCCTTTTTTTAGAGTTTAGGACATCCTAAAGTATATACCTTCTTTGGAAAGATGAAGTTTGATATACTTTGGTCCTTACAGTTATTCAAGCTGACACATTGTACTAGGAAATCCATCTTGAGCAAAAGCCCGGGTGACTGGGAAAAGTATGGCGAAATCCATGAGCTTCTAAGTAATGAATTAGACCTCAGTAACTTTTTGTACAATTACTACCACCTACAAAACCCTGTCTTTGTTACATGCAGAAAGCCTTGAGCCAAGCTATGGGTGATAATGTATATGACTCCCAACACAAATGACTCAACATCTGGGTTTACATCCTAGGAGCAAGGTTTCAGCCCAGTGCAAACTGTGACTTTGAAAATGGATATAATGTACAACTAGTGGGGGGGGGTAGGTAGTATTCTTTGGGCCCTTGCTGAGGCTGGGGACCTTGTTCATAGCTGAGACCCTGAGCCTAAATACCTGGCAGGACACAGGTAAGAAGGGCTCATTCTTATTTATCATGCCAACATTTATCTTGGCAACCAAGCTCCAGGAAACCCTGTTAGCAGCAGAGTTTGAGGTCATTCAGGGGAGTAGGCACTTTGTCCCCTCCATTAGGAATTGGGAGTTCTGCGGACTTCCTTCGTCAACCCACTTGGCAGGTGACATACATCATGATTCCATTTCCTGTGGAGAAACTAATGTCAGTAGTATAGATTTATGTCCCGGGACATGACTTGTTATGAGATCACGCCTGTCTTTGTCGTGGAGATCAAGGATGCTGGCTTGTAAAAGTGCACTGTTCTTGTGGTTGCAAATTAACTAGGGTGTTAACTCATGTAGGTAGATGGCCAGGAGACCCTTTCAGCTCAGTTCTGTCCCGTGGCTGTTAACCCCACAGCCCTCTGGATTCTTCTCCTCATAGAGTCGTGGCCTTTCAGAAACCATAAAGTCAAAATACAGGGGAAAATAAAAATTTAGCTGGCAGAACCTGAAGAAATTTTATTGGTCTCTTCCAGAACATTGCTTACTCTGGAGAAGTTTCATGATGTCCCAGGTCAGACACACTCACTCAGTGCCACAAGCCTTCCCAGAGGCCACCGCTCTAGCTGCTGGATGTGTCCACTGATTCTACCCTGCAGCCTGGTCCCTGCATGCCCCACCATTTCAACACGTTCTTCTACAACACTTTTGGCATGCTATTAATTCAGGAGACATCCTAGTGACCAAGAATGACAAGATCTCCTCTCTCTTGGAATTCGTATTCTAGTGAGGAAGAAACAAATAACAGCCATTATTTAAACAACCATAAACAAGATAATTTTTAATAGTAGCAATGCTGCAGAGATAATGAAAGTATAGTATTAATCGAGAGTAGTAGGGCTGGGATTTTTTTTTTTTAAGTCAGGAGAGAACACTCTGAAGCAGCAGCATCTAATCTGAGATCCAAATGATGAGAAAGAATCAAATGTAGGAATTCTGAAGGAAGAGCTTTCCAGGAAAAAGGATACCCGGGTTGCAATGGATGATTGTGTAGTATGTGCACTGCACAAAGGTACAGGGCAAAGGGGAAACGTAAAGGCTGAAACTTTATCCTCCTCTTATAAACCTGTGCTTTAAAGGACAAAGCTCAATCCTCCCACACATTTATGGGTTTTTTTAATTTCCCACAAAGACTGACTCTTTTGCCCAGTTATGTACCTGTGGGAGTGTATCCAGCAGAGAGCATGTGTGTGTGTGTGTATGTATGATTTTTGTATTTGAGTGGAGGTAATTTTACAGACTTGTAGTTGCCTTTAGTAAATTAGACAAGGAAAGCTGGCTCATTGGAGGAGCAGAAGGAAGGTGAATTTGTCTACAGCACAGAAAGGAAGGGGACATAGAGAGACCAAGAGAGTTATAAACGTGGGCAGGGACTGGAACATATGTAAGGAGATTATATTACAAAGTTTAAGGAGGTCTTTGTGAGGTCTTATTCAGTTAGGGTTATGACTGTAATTATATTTTATAAAAGTTGATTTGATGTCTAAGGTGGAAATGGGAAGCTTACCCAGATAAAACATTAATTTCAGCCTTACTCAATACTCATCTAGACCTGAACCAGGCCCTTGATCTTGGATTTCAGTGACCTCGTCTCTTTCATGGATAATCAAAATAGGCCCAATCTAGAAACCTGTAGTGTCTTTTTTTTTTTAAAGAGAGAGAGAGAGAGAGAGAGAGAGAGAGAGAGAGAATATTTTAATATTTATTTTTTAGTTATTGGCGGACACAACATCTTTGTTTGTATGTGGTGCTGAGGATCCAACCTAGGCCGCTCGCATGCTAGGCGAGCGCGCTACCGTTTGAGCCACATCCCCAGCCCGTGTCTTTTTTTTTTTTTTTTCTTTTTATGATGCTGATACCCAGCCTCACCCATGCTGGGCAAACAATGCTCTGCCACTGAGCTATATCTCCAACCCTTTACAGTGTCCCATATAAAAAATAAAAATAAAGATGTACAGACTCTGCCTTCTAGAACACCCTTTCCCACCTTTCCATCTCTGTAAACCACTCATCTGTTGGACGGCTGCATCCTGACTCCATGGAGTTTAAGGCACACAGGGATGCCCTATTTCAGGAAAGGCAACCCACGTTTTAAAAATTCAAGTTGAGACTGAAGAAAGGTGGTAGATTGGAGCCTAACCTGAGCAAACTGGCATCCAACTCCGTGTTTATATTTCAATAGTAAGGTTGCTAATACGAGACACTCCTGTTATTGGTGTATGAAAAAGTCTTCCAATGTAATTACATGTGCAGTGGGATTTAGAGCAGCTTCTTCGGCAGCCCTGGAAAATCAGCAGGCTGCTGTCCCTGCTGCTGGGAGTCACCAGTGCCATATCTGTCACCTGAAGTGGAGCAGGCACACTGTTAGGCCTACGGGAAGCAGGAGGAAAAGGCATCAGAGAAGTTTATCTTGTGAGAAGAAAGCATTAGATCTTAGGACTCAGGGACCAACTACTGGTGTTTGTTGCTGTCTCTATAAAATGGAATAATTTTCCCCCAAATGATCGTGAGCTTTATAAGAAGATGGATTTGGACTTTAAGTTTGAGAGTTCATTGAATTAGAATTTGATGATGGTTTCTAAAGAGAAAAATAAAAAAATGTGAGGGATTTTAAGTTTTACACAGATGGGTCTTTGGTAATGTTTTCTTAGTCCTGAGGGAAAGAAATGAAAAGACACACCCCAAATTCACTCACACATGAGATTCGTTCATCAAGAAAAAAGTGCATCTTCTTTCTTTCTCTCGCTCCTTGTTTCTGCTCTCCCTACCCATGTTGTGAAAGATGGGTTCACAATAAAGGAGTCCTGTTGAAGGATTTGATCCCGATTTACCCAGCAAAGGTGATAGCATAGGGAGATGTGTATTCAGGATTTTACGGGTTCCTCCTTCCCCTCCAGTCCCACGCCCCGGGGCTAAGGGAGGGAAGAACAAATGGAACAAATAGACTAAACTGTTCAGTAATCCGCAGAACCTTGTTACACAAAGAGGAAGAGCCCAGCCTGGGTGCTCCAGTGTGAACAGATGTGGCTGGTTAATTCAGTGGCCCTGACCAAGCGATTAGTGGAATTAAACCTGGTCCTTTCATTACCCTGAGCATTCTCTCGCCCACTGATCTCCTCAGACTGGATGCTGCTCAGAGTCTAAGAGTTATCATTGAGGACCAGGGTGAAACCAAACACCATCAATCCCAGACTCGACTTTTCACCTTCTGCCCTAAATAAATGCATCTGCTGCGTCAAACTAAATTAATCCCCTTTTAAAAGGGTACATAAAAACTGTTGTAGCTTTGCTTTATGATTGGGCTGCCTGTTAAAGGGTTCTAAAAAATTTATATAAACCATCATACAAACCTCTTCTCCAGTTTTAACGGAAGGCTTTCTTGGGTGCACATTACTGTCTATATTGTGTGTAGATGATTTAAATGTTTTTTTTTTTCTGGTACATTCTAGGCTCTTGATAAACATTTTTAATTAAAGAGCACATGTAAGAATGAATGACTAATTTATCTTCTTGATTTCCTGTTATATTCTGAGAGTCCAAATTTTTTATTGTTTTGGTGGTCTTAAAAAAAAAAAAAAAAGATCGTTTTTCTTCCAAAATGCTACACTCCTCCAAAGTGCAAGGGAAATATAGAGAATGCAGTAATTCTTTTTCAGTTATATCTTTGCAGAGGGGAACATTTATGATCATTTTTAGATTTAACTAGGGGCAGTAAAAATTCTTTGCAGAACGATAATTTTAGCATGCAGTGTTTGGCTGAGGTTGCAACCTGGAATTCACGTTTTAAACACAGGCACTTCTCCACAGAGCATATGGAACTTCATTAACAGCATAAGAATATGTTTTTTAGTATGTTTACTATGCATTCAGAGACTTCCCTGCATCACTAAAGGGGCCTCTTATTAGCAAATTGTTTACCGAGTAAACTAGAAAAAAATTTATGCCTGTGATTTAAAAATTGTTATTACATAAGGTACAGGATGTTTCTGGAGTATTTACAAGTTGTAGGTTTTTTTGTTTTGTTTTGTTTTGTTTTGGTTTTGGTTTTTTTTTTTTTTTTTTTTTTTTTTTTGCTTGTTTATTAGATGTCTTGCCCTTTGGCAATAACTGGGTTGAATAAAACGTAGACACACATTATGCCTGGTTCCAAGGGGGTAAATCAATCATTAAGCCACAAGGACAGATTAGTTTTTTCCTTTTGATTTGAATAATCTGTCCCTGATTCTCTTGGCTGTGATGTTGAATCATCATAGCACTGATGGTAATGATACAAAACCCATTTCTTTTTCTGTGTCTCTTGTACCAATTTTGTTTCCCCTTTCCTGCCCTGAGTCAAAGGCCACAAAGTGTAAAAGGAGGAAAACCTCTTTCCCTTCAGCCCATCCTGAAAACTCATTATCCACTGTTACTCTGTCCACTAAGACCATTTCTTATGCTATTCTGTTCAGTTTCTGAGTAGAATAGAAAGGAAGTAAGTGCATGAATGAAAGAATTCCTGATTAAGTAAATACCATTAAGAATGAGTATATGAATGGACTTTACATCAGCAAGCAATAGTTTATTTTTTCCTCTTTAACTTTTGAGTTGAATAAAAGGATGATAAATTCAAGCTAGTTTTTGTCTGATTGAACAAAGAGAATGTGATAGATACATTCAGTGAAATATTATTCAACCTTAAAAAAGGAGGAGATTCCGCAGTGTTAGGCAACCTGGATGAATTTGAGGGCATTTTGCAAAGTGAAATAAGGCAGTCACAGGTGCACAAACAATTAGTTGACTTCTTCATCATTCTATTCAGTTTATCCTGATCTCTGGGTCAGCTTGCTCCTGGAGCCACTTAGAATACAGTTAGAAAACGGTTGCTAAGAACAATTGGAATAAACTATTTTCATATTGTATCTGGTTGTAGAGAGAAGCTGGCTCCCGGTTAGTCTGTGGAGAAAAAGGGAGTTCTCCAAGGACCTCCAGCACTCAATGAGTCATTCCTGACTTTGTGTCTGTTCTCCAGTCAATCACCAGCAAGAGGAAAGGGAATGACTAAGAGCTTGCAAAAGTCAGAGCTCATTCCTGAAGACAGAGGAGAGGTCAGCCTCCCTGTGCAGGTTTTTTGCTCACAGAGGAGATGATGGAACACAGTTGAGATTCCAGGAAAAAAAAAAGAAAGAAAGAAAAGGAGTAGGTGAATGGATAGTGGATAAAAATCATCAGCCATCTTGGAGAGTTAGGTAATCTACATAAGGCCTTAAAACTGCTTCGTAGTGGTCCTTAAACTTCAATCCATGTATTTTTCAGTTCAGAGGCCCAGGCATCTTAAATATCTCCTGTGATGAGTATCTGGGCTTATTTATGAGAATATATTTTTCAATAAAACTTTGAAAGTCTTCGATGGAAACTTAGACCTCCTTGCCTCAGTTTCCCTAAGCATACAAATAGTGAACTCCCTGCTTTAGGCTTTGAGGGCGATAACATTTTTGTCATGATGCAGGACTCAACTCTGCCACTTAGCATGTAAGCAGCCACGGGCGAGACAAATGGTGTCCCTGTTCCGCAAAACTTGACCTGCCGTAAAGATGCCAGTCCATGGGATCTGGTTAGCCAACCCTTCAGACTGGCGACTTCTAGCCTTCTGGTTCTGTACATTAGCACCAATTCTAGTATATAGAAACTTTCATACTAACTGAATTTATATCCTTAATATAGATTTGAGATTTTAAAATTCATAATTATTAAGCATTCAGATTAGATAGTTCCTAGTATGAAATTTTAGAATTTATTCCCTGTAAGATGAACACACACAGGAGCCTTGTCTTGCTCTGCGATGCCATTGCATTCTGGAAACTTCTTTTCCCAGGCGGTGTTGGCACTTACTCATTAAAGTAGCATAACCATTTTAACTGTCATACTTGCCTGTTGGCAATTAAGACAGATTCATGAAATAAATATAGGAGGAAGGGCCTGGAAAAATGAGGAAGAGACCCTTACATTTGTCACCATATGATTACCAGGGATCCATCCCCCCCAAAAAAATTACTAATGGAAATAAACATTGACTATCCCTTTAAGGTTCTTAATCTTCTTCATAATATATTCTTAATTATGAAATGTGCAGGTAGATTAAAGGCATAACAGTCCACTCAATCACCTTCATAAACCTTAAATGAACTATACTATATATAAGAAAACTTGTGCAGTTGATTCCCCCTAAAATAATATAGTACAGTTCTTGTTACACCCAAAGTAAAATAAATCAGCATGCATGCCTGTTGCAATAGGTCACTGTTACCCCATAACAGAGGCTGGTGCTCACCCTTGTCCCTCAAACAATGATAGCCCTAATTATCAAAGGGCTCCAGAGTTGAAAGGCTGTCTTACTTGTTTTTTTTAAAAATAGATCCACTAACTATAAATATATGCAATATAAACAAGACATCATCTTTGAAATCATGGACTGAAGATATTAATAAATTTTCTTATGATCATAATATAGCCCCTTTACTTCCTCTAAAAACAGTAAGTCAAGGGGAAGGAAGATTTTGATTGTAGAAATGCAAGTTGATAACTGACCATTCGTGAGTCCACCTGCAAAAGATAGGAAATTACCTGTGATGTCAGAGATTTCTTTCTTAAATCTGATCTCTGTACCTCCATTCACCATCATTGCCATGGCAATATTTCAGGGGGAAAAAGTGCCCAGAGAGTCTAAGGTAAATAAAACGGAAAGAAAATTGACCTGAACTTTGAAAGAGGATAGCTAGGTGACAGAGGTCAGAGAGACTTCTGACCTTGAAAAAAGGCAATTCTGTTCTTACCACTGCCTTTTCCCACATATGTAAAATGGGGCAAGTTGTACTTCCCCTGGCTGCCTCAGAAACTTGTTAAAATCAAAATAGATAAGACACCGTGAAAATGTTTTGTAATCTGTTGTGATTGCATGAAAACAAAGGATTTAAAAGTCTAACCCAAATTAAGTTCCTTCTGAAGTGTAGCCACACCCTGCTGTTCTCTACCCACACTGTTCATTCTTCCCTTCACTTTGATTTGCCTTACCTACATTCCACAAATTAGACATTGAGACACAGGAATATTGTCTTATTGATTCATTCATCTGTCCACCTGTTTATTTCCATCTTCTGCTATTTAGAGAGGTAGAGTTAAGTCCCGATAAACATATACGTTCGGACAGTATTCGTGGATTTCCAAGTAGGAAAGGGCCTTCCAAAACGGAAAGCTGGTGTTGGTAAGGACCAAAAAGAACAGGAAGGCCAAGCCATTGGGTGTAAATAGATCCCTGAGCAAGCTGTCAGACTGGATCAGTGGTGGAGAGAAGGTAAAGAAACCTGGGTTGCCATTTGGACTTCTACACGCAGGAAACAAATTGCATAGATTCTAAAGATATTCACAATTTCTGTGATGATTTGGGGGCTCATAAGCCCTCCAAGTTAGCATCAATTAATTTAGCAAGCCTGCTTTCCTTCTATATAAGGGAGAGATAAATCCGTTCTGGGCCAAAAGCAAGTAAATGATTAACCAAATTCTAGTCCTTTGAGGATGGGAAGTGGCATTTGTGGAAAAAAAAAAATAAGGAATGACAGAAAAAGACTAAAGTATGGGAGAGTTTCAACAAGAAATTTTCCTGCTTAGATCTTTCCACAGATCCAGCCCTGTGCTCTAAAAACAGAAATACCCAGTATTAAAGTTCTTTGTCTTCAGGCCTGTCTTGTCCTGACGCTGTACATAATACATTTTCTATGGGAAAATTATTCCCAGTGATATTTTGCTCACAAACACTTTTGGAGCATAACACATTCGTGAGTAGGTCGTCAGCTTGGAGGTCAGGAAGAATTTTGCTCTCTGCACCAAAGGACTTAAAAGTCAACATCGTATGTGCTTGATGGCTCAAGTTGCTGAAAATTATTTTGGAAGTTACAGAGTCTTAAGAATGCCAGGAAGAAACTTGGAAATACTTTTTCCTCTTCTCTCATTTTACAGCTTAAGAAAGGTTTGCAGATATGCATTCTCTGGGTACGTTTGATCTGCTCCAGGGTTCCCTATCTGAGGACCACAGGTAACTCTGCCCCACTGGGTAGGACAACGAAACCTTAAGGAACCTTTCCAAAGTCAGGTGAAAGGTTATGCTAGTTATCTCAGCTCTTTGGACCTCAGTTTCTTATCTATAAAATGAAGATTGTAGACCAGATGGGTTACAAGAGCCCATCTAAGCAAAGGTTTGAGGCTTCCTTTTGGAGGTGCTGGTCTTTGTTGGTTTGAGTTGGAGGTAAAGTGAATTACCTCCCATGTCTGTCTATTGTTATTAAAGTTTACCCATGGTTGGTTTCTTAGGGAAGCACCCCAGAAAGACATGAAAGTTGGTGTAATAATGAATAAGACATCCTGTTCTTGCTGTATGTCTTATTCATTGCAGAAAGAGATATTTTCTGAAAGGAGATATTTAAGGTGTAGAGAGGACCCTAAGAAGGAGAATTAAACTTATTCCCACCTTAAAATGGGAAAGCAGAGTATGCCCCATAACTTTTCACATGAAATAAGGTGGACAGGTAGATTGTTATAAAAAAAAATCAGAAAAAAAACGGACTTTCTTTGATTGAGGGAAAGGAATTATATATCTGAGTTCAATATCCTCAAATGATTACTACAGAACCAAAATACAGTAGGACAGGAAATTAATTGTGGTAAAAATTTAAAATGCTATAAAGAACTGTGTTAATTTAATTTCCCATTACTTTGTAGAATGCACAGAACATAAAATTCATAGAATGAATCATAAAGCCACTGCGGTACTTTATTCTTCTGACTGTGAGGCTACACTTTCACCTTCATGTTGTAGGTTTTTAAAAAGATGTTGTCTTGAAAGAACATTTATTTTTGGGTTCATGCATCTAAAAAGGGTAGCGCCACTTACACCACATGTTGCTCTTTTATACCTGGCACATCTTTACTCATTAATATAAAGCTGAATCAAATTTCTCAGTCCCGGCTTTCTATAAACCTGTTGGCTGTTGCTAGTCATGCCTATTTCTGAGGGAATCTTGTTCAATGCTTTTCATTTCTTTGTTGAAAGACCATAGGGTAAAGAGGCTCTGGGACCAGAATGTCTGGGTGAAAATTCTGGTCCCACTACATACTAGTTGTGAGAACCAAGGGAAGATATTTAACCTCTCTGTGCCTTATGACATCATCTGAAAATGAAAAATAATAGTTGTACCAACAATTCATAGAAATGAAAGGATTAAGAAAGTGAGTGCATTGTGTACATGGCTCAGATGAAGACGTGGCGTATACTATATGCTAAATGGATGCTAGTTACTGATGTTTGTAAGTTTGTCCTTCTGATTGAATTATCAAATTGTCTTATGGTATGCAAATCAATTTTACTTATGTCCTTTAGAACCCAAATACAAGGATCTTCATATCACATTCTGTCTGTTCTTGAGTTTAGCAGTGCAGATCTATGAGCAAAGAAGAAGGGGAAGTTCTTGCATTCAAGGGACCTAACTGGTACTTGTTAAAACAAAACCAAAAGCAAAATCACAGCCATTGAGTACTAACCTCTGATGTGTTGGATCACATTGAATACCCACATGAAGAACTCATTAATTGGAACTCATCAGAGCAGAATTTTTTTTTTTTAAGTAGATGTAGTCAGAATGATGGCTGTAGCTTGCAAATGCAGTTCACATGTGAGACTCAGGTACGTGATTTCCAGGTGCATCAGAAGAGGCACGGTCACATTTGAATTTCATAGCATATAACCAACAATTTTTCATGTAAGTAGGTCCTATGGTATATCTGGGACATACTTATACTAAAATATTTTCATTGTTTTTCTGAAATTCAAATCTAACTGCGTGTCTTTGTATTTTTCTGCTGGCTAAATCTGGTAACACAATTTACATGATATCTTTATAAAGGCAGATATGAGTTGCCTACCTCCAAAATTTAGAAGATTTTACATAGAAATATGAATTCTCATTTTCTTTTGAGAAATTCAAAGATCTGGTAAAACTGAGGTTTGGTGGCAATAATAAACAGGACATATAGAGTCTACCTCCTTTGGGGACATGTGCCCTTCAGCCCCTACAGTCCCTTTCACTGGTCATTGCCTTTCTTCCTTGCCTTTTTTCATTGCTTTATGTCACTTTCTCCTAGAGTCCAGGACATTGGATCTTCACTATAGGAAAATTTGGAATCTTAGCATACATTGCTTATTATTTAGTAGAACATGTTTAATTAAGGTTCATATGTGCACTGGAGGCATAAGACTGCCACAGAACCTGTGATCTGTGGATATGTTGCTGAAGGATTATCTGGCTCCATGGAAACATTTCACTCAGATAGGCAGGGTCCTAGGATGACCTCTGGGACTTGTTACCCACCATTTCTCCTAAATGCTCCAAGCCCCTTCTGAAAATTTTACCTTCTAAGACTCTGTCGACTGACAGATTAGGAATATTAATTCTGACGTTTTTTACTATTGGGTCTAATCCAAGGACAACAGCAGGAATTCCTGCACTCTGCTGTAAACTAAACTTCACTACCTAGTTTGAAGTGTGTTAATGCATGACCTTCTGTGGTGGTTAAAATGAAATGAAGGATATTAACTTAGAAATTATAGTCATTTTGTTGAATTATGCTTGGCTTAAAATGTGAAGAGTACTACTTACGTTATACCTGTCACAGATGAGACAGCCATATACCTGGATGGGTGTAATCCTTTTATTGGTTTGTGTGGATACAAACCATTAGAGGGTTATTTGAAAATCTTTTAAGACTCAGAAGTTAGACATGATATTAATGCTATAAACTCACTGTGTGAGTGTAAATGTGTAGATAATTTTCAAAGGTAAAATGCATTTAATAAAAATGTCATTCTTTGGTCCCTGAATCCCTGAAGGGTAGCTGTTTATATTTATACCATTGTCCAGAATAGCAGAGAGAATCAGAGAGTCGATGAATTAAAATAATCTCTTTCCAAAACCACTTTCTGTTATCGTTTCAGTTTTATGCACCCCCCCCAAATCAATGCATTCGATGAGAATGCATCTATATGTCCAAAATAGAAATTGAAATGTGAAAGTTTCGTTATTATCAGGGAATAAATGAGTGTAAAATCTAGATCCAGGTACACCTTTCTGTTGGGACAGAAAATAAAATTTGCATAGTGACTTGTCCTCCGGTCAAACACTTTACCTTCAAAAGCAAATTATTCAAGAAGACTTGCTGATGGGAAGTGCCATTAGCAAATAAATACATATTTATATATTGGAGATTTTAACAAATTTACACGTCTGGCATTTCACTCAAGGAAAACACATTTAGATAAATTTTAATATATCTACCTTTCAAACTGAGGTAATAGGCTTTTCAAACAAACTAACAAGCAATCAGATTAGCCTTGAGAACAGAGATTTACCAAAAGTGAATGTTAATCAATGTTCTAATTATTTCTTCTGGATTTAGTCTTTAGAAGGATTTGAGGAAATTATCTCAAAATTCTGGTAAACCATTAAAGAAATTAAAGCAGCATAGTTGTAGCTTATTAGTGAGAACTACATGTGCATTTTTATTTATTAAGTAATTATTGTGGTCCCCTGTTTGCTGGTTACTCTTCTAGACATGAGATAGACTAGTGGATTGTAGGGAAATCATTCTCTTATGTGGCACCAAGAGGAACTTAGGAGAAGTAAAGAAGAGGTTTACAGGTAATGTTACAGGTCATGAAGAAAATACAATGGAGATGGGAGTGCAGGCACCAAGTGTCGGTGCTGGAGAGGTGATCTGTTATTGAGGTGTCAGGTTTGGGCAGGGAAATGAGGATAACAGAATGGAGGCATCCACATAAAAATCTGCAGGAAGAGTTGTCAGGGAGAAACAACAGCCAGTCCCAAGGTCCTAAGGTGAAACTAACATGATCAATTCAAGGAGCTGAAAGAGAGGTACTCAGGCTGGGATGCTAGTGAGTCAGAGGTTAAGGTGAAGCTGAGAGGTGGGCAGGTGGGACCAGAGAACAGCACCTATGCCTTCATCTCTTCCAATCCATGACTCCATCTTTCTTGGATATATCATTGCCTTCAGTTGCTTCCTCTTTCAAACTGTTCAGCATCTTTCCACTGCATGCAAACTGTAGTTCAGTATCTTCAGTATGACTCCTCAGTCCTGTCTGCACATAGAATCACTGGGGATGTCTTTTACAAATCCAAGTGGTCAAGGTGCACCCTAAACTGATTGCATCAGAGACTTGACATTGGCATTTGTATCCAGTTTCCTGTTGATTCTAAGGTACAGTCAATGTGGAGATAACAGTGAGCTAGATAGATCTGTGCACGCCCATCCAAGTATAATATGAGCTACCTGCAATCTAGTGACTGCATTAGAAAAGTAAAATGAAACAGCTTATCTTAATAACTCACTTAATACAATGATGTCTAAAATTTTACCATTTCAATGTGAAATCCTTATAAAATTATAAAAACATTTCACATTATTTTTTCATACTAAGTATTTGGAATCTAGACTTAGAGCATATCTCAATTCTGATGCTAAATGTTCATCAGAAATATTTGATTTATATTTGGAGCTTATAACATTTATAGTAAAAAGAGGAGACTCCTGTATCCAAGCTGTTCATCACATACTTAAATGTTTTGCAAAAAATGAACATCAATTTTAAAATTTGATTATAAATTAATGAAATAAAATTGAATACTAAATTCCTTTGCCACATTTCAGGTGCTCAATAGCCACATGTGGCTCATAGCTAGCCTACCAGAAACTACTGCTCTAGATGGTAGATCCTACCCACTTTCTAGCATCACACCATGAAGTTCCAGATTAAAAAGCAAAATGACACAAAAAACAACAAAGTTGGGTTTTATAAATAGAGAGTAATTGCTTTAATCCCTAACTTGGGGTTGTGAGTTTCCAGGTCAGTTTATGTCTGCTAGTCTTAGTTTTTATATCCATAAAGTAAGAAAAATACTGTTCCTATATTGTCATTAGCATTAAATGTGAAAACAGAAAACAGAGGCCAAGTACAAGGTACCTAGTATAATGCATATTTATTTATTTATTTATTTTTGGTACTGGGGATTGAGCCCAGATGTGTTTTATCCTTAAGTTACATCTCCAGGCCTTTTTATTTTTTTTTATTTTTTGAGACATTCTCATGAGGTTTACCGGGCTGGCCTTGAACTGGCAAACTTCCTGTCTCATTCTCCTGAGCCACCATGGCATCTATAGGTAGATGCCATGGTGCCTGGCCCTAGTATAATGTCTTTTATACAAAAGACTTTTGATTAGTTAAATCTTTTTCTACCCTAAGCCATACCTAATCCTTCAACTCAGTTGAATCTCTATTTATAAAATAAAAGGTCTGTATATGTTATTCATGTCTGTATATCTTTGGCTATGATGATCTTTTAAAATTTTTTTTCTCCCTATCCTTTCTTCTTTTCTTGTCATCTTGTTCATAAAACACCCCAGCAAACAAGTGGATATACAGCTACTTATTTTCAGTCATTTCACTTTGGCTCTGATTTGTATATATTTTGCACATTTTTTGTGTAAGTCAGTACTTGCACACTGGTAGCCCACAGGACAAACCTGGCCCACAAGCCTATTTTACTTGACCAAATTCAGCATTTATCCCTATGAGGTTAAAATATTTGTTAGCACTTAAGAAAATGTAGATTTTCATAGACCTTAGACTTGCAGAAAATAAAAAGAAGCCTTAGTTATCCAGGTCTGCATTTCCACATAATGATAACCTGTTCAGCTGAAGTTATCCCTTTCGCCCACCATTGTTCTCTAGGTATTCCCAGTCTCCATAATGGCCTCTTGTCTTCATGGTTCTGAAACCAAATATCAGGTGATTTTATCATCAGTCTTACATGAGCAATTTGGTTATTCCTGTTATCACCACTTCTCTGGTCAGAATATGACTGTGAATGTATGGATTCTGGTCTGTTTCAATGTATAAATCTGCTCTCAACAAATCCATTCTGTGTTCATCCTCCAAAGGAACTAAGGGCTTTAACCCATACAGACATTAGGTCACTTTCTTCTAGTCCCCAAAGATGCCTATTGAGTCTTAAAGACAGGCTCAAATGCTATATTGGATGTGAATGATATGCATGTCCTGAAATGTGACTTCTGACTTAGAAATGTGTGTTTTATACTTCTGCCAAAACCCTATATTAAGTGATCTTCAATCCTGAAGCACAAGTTACTTTCTCATCAGTTCTAAATTGGACATTTTGGAGAATGGTAGTAATATATCAATGAGCTACTTGGAATGGAGCCCAATGATTTTTTTTTTCCAGGTTAGTCAACCTTTTGGTGATAATGCATGATTATTTAAAATACACTAAGTAATAGAGCAGATATGACCTACATTATATAGGTGACTATTACCCCAGAGGTAGGAGTTTATGTTGCTTCATTCTCAGGGTCTTTGCAGAGACTTCTAGAAGAATTCAAATTCTTATACCCCACTGAAAAACTTTGAAATATGGCTTTATCCTATGTAAGGAATTATTTTGCATTTTCAAGTTTGGGGAGTACCATTTTTATTAAGGTAAAAATGCTTTCTGAGGTCATGAAGTTCAAATTTCTCATTTAAAGCTTTAGGAAATGAGGTCTAGGGAATGTTCACTGGCTGAGTCCAGTTCAACCAGCTAGATAGCTATGCAGTTGCTATTTGAATTCAAATGTCCTCATACCCAGTAAAGCTCTAGAGATGGTTATCTATTAGAACTTACTTTATATCTAAAATTATATTAGAACATAAAGACAATTTCATTTGCTTTTTGGAGAATGCTAAATATAGAGATTTGGTGGAAAAATTATGCCCTCGGTATAACTCTTGTGCACACTTCTTCTTGTTCAGAACAAGGACTTATACTTCAGAAATAAAGAAAACTAAAAATACACTTAATGCTTTTTCCTGATGATAATGCATGATCATTTCAGTTTGACTTAAGTAATTCAAGAACATAAAAGGAAGAATGTCGATATCATTAAAAATCTTACAAGCACAGATTATACATTTTGCTACTTTGGTATGTACCATATAAAATTTGACATACATGAGATCATGTATTTATATTATAAACATCTTTCATTTTAAGGATCAGGTATGGGATCTTACCATCATTTTTATGAGTAAATATTAACACAATTTTTATGGTGGCATTAGAATTCCATAAAATAGATATATCATAATTAATTAAAAAAATTTTTTAGTTGTACAATGGACACAATACCTTTATTTTATTTGTTTATTTTTATGTGATGCTCTGGATCAAACCCAGTACCTCACACATGCTAGGCAAGTACCTCAGGCATGCTAGGCAAGCGCTCTACCACTGAGCCAAAACCCTGGCTGGCCCCATAATTAATTTTATCAATGACATTTAAATTGTTTATAATTTTTACTAGATATTAAAATGAACATTATTATTCATTTATTTTTATACAATTCTCTATATATTTTCTTAAAATGAGCCCCTTGCATTGGAATGAATGAATCTAATTGTATGCATACACACACATACAAATTTTGGTACATATTCTGAAATTTCTCTCTACAGGTAACAACAGTGCTTTTTGTGTTGATTTATTTATGACTTTACCAATAATATGTTTTATCATGTTTTACTTTTTGCCAAACCATGTAAAAAAAAGTATCCCTTTGATTAATATTTCTTTTTCTACATTTCTTTTGCCAATCTTTGTAGGTGGGTATCAGTATTTTTCTTATAAATATGTAAAAACTCAGTATATTAAATCTCTCAAATAATACATGTACATATAATATTCATATGTATTAATAATCATATTATTCATATTTTCTTCCATGTATTTTTTTTCCTTAGAAAAGTTCCTCAAATTAGTGAGTCCACTTATTAAAGTAACAAAAGACTCTAAGTTGGTTTCATCAGTAAGATGGTCAATAGTATCTGCCCCAAGCTATTTAAGCTCAGCCACTAATGAGGCCGTGTGATTTAGGGCTGTGTTCATATTCTTTCTAGATCCAAACTTCTTTATTTATTAGATGATGGAGTTGTATACATATAAATTATTTTATAAGGACCCTTTCAGGTTTAAAATTCATTGAATCTGCCTTTGTGTTTTATTAGGGTTTTCTTTTATTACCCCTGCAAATTTGAAAACCATTACTGAAACTTCTTAATGGCAGGACGTGATAAATTGTAGCTCATCAGTCTAATTTGATGAGTTGAGCCGAGTTGTACTTTGTTTTAGTCTTTTTACCAAAGCCAGCCAAATAGCTTTTATTGCATGGCTTATGTACTCTGTGTATTTGCAATCGAACGAAGAGCTCCCGATGAATAAATCCCCCTGTTGCATGGTAACTTCCTGAGCAGAAAGGAGGGCTGGAACGCTTTCGTCTCCGATCCTCTCTCTTATAATACAGACCCTTGACCCTTGCCAGTTCTGACGGACACAACCATAGCAATCACCCTATTTTGTTTTTCATAAAATGTAATAAAAGAACAACTAGAAGATTTAAACGACCCTCTTTGTCCTCTGATGAGTCAACAGAGTAAATTGTGCTTTTCTTCTGAAGCATCTTGGCAGAATGGGAGGGGAGCGCTGAGCACCTCTGCGTCTTTGGATGCCCGCCTCTCCAAATCACAGGTCCCTTTGCCCCTGAGTGTGGGCTGCGGCTACTGACTCCCAAGCGTGGCTTTGTTTCCTTGGCACCAAAGCAGAGCACTTGTCTAGTTTCTTCAGTCTCTGTTTCCTCCTCTCTAAAGCCAGAACGACGTTCATTCTTTCTTGGTGGGGTCATCATCAAGGGTAACTGAGATGTTCCTCACGGTAGAGGTTTGTCTAACACGGGTGACAGGGACCATGGCCAGGGTCTTTCGTCACCCTACAGCCCTTGCTCCCACAGGGCGTGGTTTACTATTTTTACAACCACCTTGCACAGGTGAAAAAGCAATATGGGGTTTCTATAGGCTCCTGTAAGTTTCCCCATGTGAGAATTGGGAGGCAGGGGCCTGGTGAGCTTTGGACTGAGCCCTCCTGCCTCCCTCACTCCTGGGAGTCCCCTCAAGTGCTCTGGGTCTTTATCATGGCAGATTTACAAACAGTTGCCTGGAAGTTCTTCCGATTGGGGATTTTGACAAAAGTAGCCAGTGATTTCTCAAAAACAAACAAGTTAAACCTGTGATTATCTGGGGGTCAAGGGTACATCCTAGCTAATCTTTAACAGTTTCCGAGTCCTGTATTCAATAGTAACTGCAAACCAATCCCTCTTCACTTGTTCCATCTCAGAGTTTCTCTTCCAGGGCTTCTATCTCCTCCCCTGGCCACCTTCTCAAAAACTAATCACCTCACCTTCTTTAGCAGATGCAGGCTGGAGGCAAATTTGGTTAGTCGAGTTAAAAAAAAAAAAAAAGTTAGTTGTTAATCCTTAGATAATAAAAATTTTTAAATATGATAAAACCCACATTTTGGGTTTTTCTTGATTAAAAAAAATATGCCAGTTCTAGACTGTCATTCTAAGTGCAATTGGCTGGTGACACCCTTGGATGGAACAGGTACCCCTGTTCCCTATTACTCCCAAGGCAATCTCTCTTCTCCATGTTCCCAGCTTTATATTTTATCACCTGCCTAGCCCCTCTGGACATGTGCCCATGGTGGTCTCTGTCCTGCGTGGACTTGCTCTCTTCCTCTTCCCATCTCTGTCTTTTGACATTTCTCTTTTCTATCCCACTTTTAGGAGCCAGCTCTGTGTTTGCATCTTCACTGTTTCTCTTGGCTTCTGTCTCTATAGTAACAAGAACCTAGCAAAGAAGTGAGAAATGCTGGGTCATACCAGCAGGGGGTGGGAGAGTTCTGAGAAGTAAAGGGAAGGAGATGTAGAAATAGGCAGCAGGCAATCCCATCCTCAGGAAATGACTTCAGATACCTGCCCTCATTCCCACTGCCCACCCTATCCTCTTGCTTAGGAGGATCACTTCGTGCAGGGTTCATTGGGATGCAATCAGGTGTTAGAGCCAAAGGGCCTTAATCCCCAGGTTATCTGGTCCTGTTGCTAACCACATGTAAACTTTGCATCAGAGGGGGGCTGGGAGCCATGCTGCTTCCTGGGCACCCCTTCTAGCAGGATGATTTGGTAGAACTGGAATTGGACCTTGAACCTGTAACTTTTAGAAATGATCCAGGTGTTCCCAGGCACTCATTTTCAGAAATTCTTTTGGACATACATAAAAACTGCCCTTTGAAGATGAGAAAACCTAAACGTAGAAAATGTGTAAGATTTATTCTACAGATTAGCGCTTAAGTGCAGGATCCGAGAGATTCTCTTCATGGAAACATTCCTTTGAGGGAGCAGGGAATATTTGGTTTTCAGTTCAATAATCAATTTAGGCCATCTGTCATTTCTAACAAACCTATGGAAATTTTTAATGTTGAAAGTTTCAGGTTAAAAATATATGTATACGCAGACTTTTGAGAAATTGCAACCCAGAGCCTGGATCCCCAAATTACATTACTTAAGTTAGAAAACTCGAAGTCATCCGAGAGCTTGAGTCAGTAGCTGATTCTGAAATAAAACAGCTTCATGGATACATATAATTAACAGTATAACAAGAACCAAATGGCTTGTTAGGGCTGGCGAGGATCCTTCCTCCCAATACCTTTCTTTATTCTGTTGCCTATTTTGAATTCCTTAAAGCTTTGTGAATTGTTCAGTTCTTCTTCCTACTAAAATGACCTTCATACAGGTTCATTTCATAGGTTCAGGCTGGGAGCAGCAGGACATTTTTTAATCTTGCTATGCTGTGGTTAGAAGATAGATAGCCAGGATGGCTGGATTAAAACACCTAGGTGTGTGAACATTCAATTCAATGTTTTGTCAGAATTCCGCAGAGAACCAAGAAAAGGATATTAATTTTAAGTGAATAAGTACAATTTTACCCACAGCCTAGGGAATATTGTAAGATTACAGGTATAGCTAATTTTAAGAACTTCATGAGCTTTTGTAAAATATATACTTAAGGTAACGCCCCCCTCCAAAAAAAAAAAAATACATGCATGTAACTGAACAACAAATGAACCATAACAGAAGTGCTTAGTGGTGCAAGCTGTAAATGCATCCTCAGAGTTAGGGTTGGATGCGATCCTCAGGCTTCCATGGGATACATGTTTGGTCTCCTTTTGCTTTTGGGTGTTCATATTGTCAAGGCTGGGTTACAAAACAGTTTTGATCATTAGTGGGAGGGGCTTTTGAAGGGAATAAGAAGCCTAGAAAGTAAAGTCTTAGAAATCAACTAAATGCCCTTGTGTTTTATTAGCTAGCACTGTATATATATATAGCCCATAATAAAGTCAGCTCAGAAGGTCGCTTCTCAAACATGGCCATGAATATTGTAGTGTCTGCCTTCTCAAACTGCTTATAAGCAGGCAGGGTGAGGATTTCTAATAAATACTTGGCCAAAAGAACTATTCTGATCTATGTGTTTATGAATGACTCAAGGAAAAGGTGAATTGGATTCCTCTCCCTCTTTACCCCTGCTCTCCTTCCATCCCAGGGAAGCCGATTCCCCCTGCATTGGAGCTGAGGTTAATCCATCCAGTCTTCTCTTTCTTTTTCCATTTGATATCTGCAGAACTCTTGTGATATTACAGATCCTCTTACACATTTTCTTTCTAACTCTGTTGAAGTATACATGTACCTTTATCCTTGCCATCTTCTGTGTTTTTATTGCCTCTCTGGTTGAACAAAATCACATAGAGATAAAACCCTCACCTAAATGACTTCCTTTTCCAGCTTGAAAATTGGGGTGTAGTTAATGGAAGTAACATAATGTAGGTTCATGGAGACAGGGCAATCAGAAATCTCTGGAGAGGCACAGAAGTTAAAGGTAGAGAGCACATAGACTTACCAGAATAATTTCCTAAGTGTCACACCCTGGGTGGGCAAGTGTTAGCTCAGAAGGATGGGACACAGGTTCCTAATATCTGCAGGAATAACATTAAAGTTAGAGGCTATACTATATTGTGATGAGGCACATATATAATTCATATCTTGACCTCATTAAATAATATGATTCAGTCCAATAAAGCCAAGCTCATACACAACATTGCTGATGTACAGAGAGTCATCTGTTGGATTTATGAAAGGAGGCAATGAGGGTAAAGCAGTGTGACCCAAGTTTAGTTCTTACCCACCTGAACTCCAACTTGAAGCTGCAGATTTGGGCATTGTGCTTTTGCTTATGTTTCTTTTATATATGAAGTTAATTATGACAAGCTGATTGTAGTCTTCTGTACTGATGAGTGGCCTTTCAACAATTTGTTGGCAATTTCACTTGGTATTTCCTTTGGATGAAGATGCAGTTTAAAAAGGGAAAGCCAGCTAATCAGTTTCAGTTTATTTTACAGTGATTTTGTATATTCTCTTCTTGTCTTTTATATGAAAATATATTATAGACTTTTTGTTTTTAATGTCAAAAAGAGATGACCATGAAGCTTTTAAAATGACATCATTTGAAGGGAGGTAAGCATTGAACATAAGCAATTAGGACCTATTATTTCAAGTAACATTGATACTCATGAGGGGAAGCATTTTTATTTTCAGTAAATAAAAGTGGACACATTGCCAACATCTAAAGTGTCATTCAACATTTATGACTCAGTATGTTTCTGGGGGGATAGTTTTGGTGTTCTGATTTTTAAGACATGATAGATGATCCTACAACATAAAATTCTTATATCATGTGGTAAGGCCCATAGATTTTTATGACTTTTTTTCCACTTTAAATAAGATAAATATTTAAAGAAATAAGAGGAAAATCTTTTGGATGAGACTTTTTCATGTATATTCTGCAAGGAAATATCCAAGATTTTCTCACCATAGGTGTATGTCGATTTTCTTAAATCCTTAATATAATCATTAAAGTACTTATTTGCCTTTATCAGAGACTCTGATAAAATGCTTTCTGTCAGAGTTGCATAAGGAAGGCAGGGCTTGATGCATCTGCAGGATCAGGCAGAATGGTGAGAGAGATCAGTTCTGAATTTTATTTGGAAAAGTAGAATACTTCTTGCCTAGGTCAAAAAAAGGGACAAAGACATTGAATATTTCCATGTGGCTTTCTACTTCTCAGACCACTCATAATGGTGCACTTGCCAGCTGATGACTTTTGTCGCCCAACCCTAACTTAAGGACCCTGCAGTAAAGCCTGGGACATTCTCTTGCACAGTCACTTGACTTACAGGTGCTGGCATGAACTGATGTAATAGTTTGCTGTCCTGAAGTCAGAGCCATCCATTCCACTCCTGTTTCTCACAGTAAGGAAAAAAGATGGCTAACAGAGAGTCAGGCCTACCTATGGAATTTTTTAAAGTGGTTCGGGAAAATTGATTTGGATTATTATTCTTATTTCCCTCTTGTTGGTGTCCAAAGGGTCTGTTAACTGTGCTGATCACTTCTGAGTCTCTTTGAGGCTGAAGGTCGAGGGTTGGTTACAAGTCTGCTTCACTTGATGGGTCCTCTACTCATGATGACTTTTAGCTGAAACCTCTTCTAAGGTTTCAGGCATTTCTCTCCCAAAGGGAACACTGACCCAGAAGTAGGGTAAAACTTTTGTGTTGGTAGTTTTCTGTTACAAATGAGAGTGCCTTAATATTTCTTGGTTTGTGGACCATGCTATCCTTTCTTATGAACTTACACCAAATCTACATACATGTAAGCATGTGTTAAGATGGGTAGAGGACAAGCTCAGCAGTCAGTTTTTCACAACCTGATTTTGCATTCAGGTACCCAGCTGCAATTGGAAATCTATTAGCAATTTAATTTTGCTTTTCATTCTTTCCATTCCTGAATGTCACCACAGACTCTATTTTATTTGAAACATATACAAAAAGAGATATTACTATGCATAGTAGTTCTCTAATTGCAGCATATTTCATTAGGCTGCACACATTGATTCCACTCTATTGCAAAAAAAAAAAAAGAAAAGAAAAGAAAAATAAAACTGGTAGTAACCACATGGTAGTTAGCTTCGTATGGATTTTTATGAGTATATAGACCCACTGATTTGATGCTATTTCATGAGTGATCCTCAAAATTTTATTATTTGAGGACTAACATAACTAAATACATAATTACAGAGTTGGTAAGTTTACCCACTCTGAATAATTTGTGTTAATGCATCTGCTTATTTAAAACTTTAAATTCGTAATCTTTGATGCAATGATTTGGTAATGATGTCATTCACCATCATTTTCTATGGCTCTTGTACTTTTTTGGTAATGTCTTCACAGTCTCCTATCTGCTGTGTTATCTCTCTCTCACTTATGACACATGCAAACACATACATACATACATATGTATTGTTATTATTTTTAGTGGTGATATTGAGAGTTAATAAATTCCAGGGTCTATTTTTTTGGGGATTCAGGGTATAATCGCAAAGGAAACAAGAAACCTGCCCTCATGGAGCTTATATTCCACAAGTGGGGAAGGGGAGACTGAAATCACTCAAGTAAACAGCAATAAATTGATAATGAGATTTAGATACTTGTATGTCCTAAGAACATATTTAAACACAGCAAGAATGAGATACTGTCTTGATAATAAAGTCACTCTTATATATGATGGTCCAGAGGGTACTATGAGGAGGGGACATTTGACTGACACCAGCCTGGGAAAAGTATGGGAAGAGTATCCTGGATTGAAGGAAGAACAAGTGTAAAAGTCCTGAGGCAGCACCAAGTTCAGAGGATTGTTTTGGGGATCAGATAGGAAGCCAGTGGTAATGATAGCGCTAGCTGTACGATTAACAGCCAACATTACAGCCGGCCATCTTCTCATACATTTAATCGGAGGAGCAACTCTGCATCACATTAAGCTAGAAAGAGACGAAATGAACAGCTAGCTATGTGAGGATCAATCAGTCTGTTTTTTTTTTTTTTTTTTTTGTGTGTGTGTGTGTGTGCGCGCGCACACATGTGTACACGTGTATGTGTTATTTGCATTGTTTTGAATAACTGCTCGGCATTTCAAGATAGCTTGCTTATAAATTATACCCTTCGGAATCTTAATTTTTTCCACTCTGTAGACCAATAAAAGAATTATCACATTCAAATATGTGATATTAATTCCTTCTTTATGTAAGATACCTCATAGATACTCAAATTATACCAGTGAAACATCCTTATTTTGGATTCTTCCTCTATTCTATTTAGATGCAAACAGTTTTTCCCTCCAGAAGAGGAATCCTTTTATGAATGGCTTCTCTCCTTGCCTATTATTATCTTATATCTTTGAGTGGGAAAGTCGAACGATGTTGGTGATTATTTTCCCAAGGCACTGAACTGAGATATATTTAATTGTCTGCATAATCAGTGGAATTTGCTTTTATCTGTCCTGTTTTCCAAGGGCCCTATTCTGTTAAATATATGCACTTTCTCAAATTCTTTTTTATTTGCTGTTTCTGCTGCTAACCTCCAAAGGCTTTTTATCATCTCTCACCAGTCTTTGCCCCTCATACTGATTTAATACTACCTGTAGGTTTAATTAACTTGCTGTTTATTGCTCTGGCCCAGATCATTAATGAAGATGCTAAGTGAGACTTGACAGACCCTCCCACACTGAATAGACTTTGCCATTTAGATTTTATTTTACTTTGGGATCTTCAATCCCATATTTAATAATAATAATAAAAAAAGTTTCCCTCAATCTCAGCCTGGTGTGGGAACCAGAATTTACTTGTGAATATTTATTTCTATCTTTTATCTTTAATTTTCAGTGTTTTAATTTTGAGAATCTATCTTAAAATTTTTGTTACATAATGAATAAATGTAAACATGTTTTGATTCCTTCAATCTTGGTGAAGGCATGTAACATTGAACTTGTGGAAGACTTTAGCTAATAACTTCACAGACTCTAGTTTTCTACTTTCTACAAAAGTAAATCCCTCATATGATTGTTCATTAAGCTTTAAGTTACTTTATGATAACTTGATTTCTCAAGGCACGAATGTAATTGGTTCAGGAGAAAAAATTTCTTGACTGATCCTAAGTTGACTTATATGTCTTACTGTTATTTTCATTAGGTTGTATGATTTGGAAGATTCTGTTTTTAAGCTCTTCATTCAGATATTTGACCAAATATATCACCCAAATAATAACACTATGTTACAAACTCATTGCTGGTGATTTCACTATGTGACCATAACAAGAAGTGCTATTGGGACTCTCTCCATTGCCTTCCCGACTCAGGCCCCATTTACTTCCATTCTGTCATAGAATCCTAGACCAACCAAGCAAAACTTTCAGAAGAGATGCTTGTGACCTAGTTCTGTTGCTCTTGGGTTCTTACTACCTCATTCCTACAAGAGAGGGTGCAGAGGGAGAGAGGAACTTTTAATGGAAGGTGAAATTTCTTGGACAGAGTCACAGCATCTGATTAAGAGCAAGGAGTTGGCCTCTCCCCTTAGCCCAACATGTACATCTCCACAGGTGCAAGGCCCTGGTCCCCCACAGTCTCCTGGGCATGAGGTACTTCTGGGCCCATTCCTGCAGATGAGAAGCTACCACATGGCTGGAGAGGCAGCCAGGACAGGGGCTGTGAAGGGAGTGGCTTGTGCTTTGTGATTCTGTGGAAGGAAAAGTCACACTCTCTGAGTCCTCTCTTGGAGAATCATTCTGAAAGATGGCCACCTAGCCAGAGGAAGGTCAGGAGAAGATGGAGATGTCTGTGGGATCAAGACTGACGAATGTTCCCAAGAGCAGACAACAGAGACTTGGCTTCCCTTCAGGTATTTGAAGACATCCTCCCCATAGCAAAGGGGGTGGGAGGATATCCTTGAAAGCCAGAACATCTTCCAGGACTGAAGATGGGCTCCAAGGCCAGGTGCCAGGGAAGTGAGCCTTGCAGACCCTCGGCCTCCTGCTCCAACCCTGGAAAGATCAAAACCCAAAGCAGCAGAGCTGGGACTGGGGGAAAAAGAAAAAGACAAAGCAGTCCACAAAGGCAGAGGACCAAGACCTTCACCTTGACAGTGGATTTTAGGTTTTAGGCATAAAGCAGGGCTGAGGAAGGAGAGGTGGAACTTACAGTGCACCTTAGTGTTTGGGTTAACAGCATGGACTAGACATTTTATTATTAAATGAGAACATTTTTGTTAACTAAAAGTCACCTAAAGATTTTTTTTTTTTTAAATCTTGGAGATTAGAAAAGTCCTGGAGTCAAGCTAGATTATACCGAGGGGGCAGAGAAAAGTTGTCCATACAAGAATGAGCTCAAATAGGGATAGTGATCAAGACTATGCTCTCTCCACTTTATACCTGATACAATCTTACGTTTTTTTTCTTTTAACCCAGCATTTACCTTTTTACCTGACAAGATGATCAGGAATATGAAGTCAGTACTGAGACTTTCTTCCAAACACAGCTTCCAGTCTCCTTGTTGTTGCCATATGCAGCCTTTATTTGACATCTGCTTTTCCCTCTTTTTGGTCTGAAGGAATTAGGCCCAAATCTAGCTGCAGAGAGATTTGGTAGAAAATGTAGACACTAAGAGAAGGTGATAGGATGATGGAGGACCTGGGATCCTCGTTTTCTGAGGAAGAGTTAGAAAGGCAGGGGACATATTTATCCTGGAAAAGAAAAGATAAAAAGAATTTGGTGCCCATCTCCATATGTTGTGAAAAAGACCCTTTAGTTCTGTATGTCTTCATAGAATGAACCTAGAAGCATCAGACAGGGAGACTGTCTCCCAACCTAAATTAAAACTTTATTGTGATCAGAGCTGTTTTAAATACTGAAACTGGGTATCCCCACAAAGGTAAGGTTGCTGTCTCTGGTTATTTGCAAGCAGAGACTGGCTACATGCAAGGGGGTTGGGCATGAATCCCTGCTTTGGGAAGAATCTTGCATTTCATCACCTCGAGCTCCCTGGCAAGCTCTGAGATTCAAGGGGTCCACAGTGTTCGTTGAGGAAGCACTGACGAGGAGCCTTAGACTACCACATCTCTGCCACTCACACTGCATCCTGCAGGCCAGGCACCCATGTTCACAGGAATAGCACTGACAGTAACATATCTCTCCATCTGAGAACAGCATACCTACTGCATGCACTGCAGTTTCATGACTCGATTTTGTTTTCCTTTCTGGTTGTGCTAACAAATGAAAACAAAACAAAATGAATGCAATATTCATTATAAAAATAGAAGATTCAAGCAGCATCAAATTTTGATTGGATGCTGCCCAAAACATCTGTGCACCTAAGATATGTGAAGGCCTGCATCAACATTTACAGCATTTCATTTCATTTTAAAGATTTTTAGTTTTCCAAAGCACATCAGTAACCAAGATAAGTATAATGTTCTGAGATAAATTTTCTGTACAAAAATTATGGATATGTATGTATGTACATATGTGTGTGTGTGTGTATATATATATATATATATATCCATAAGTGAACAAATAAAAGCACGAGAACTCCTCTCTCCAGTTAATGCCTCACCAACATACATCCTGAGGGAGTTTGAAGACATGACTATAGTTTGCTTGCCTCTTTGTGGGTCTAGTCTGCAAATTGACACTTTAATATAATCGTTTGCTTCTAGGATTTGTAATGGGAGTCTATCTGTCTGAATAGAGACACAGCCTTCTATCTGGCAGTAGAAATAGGTCTTATAAGATTAATTCACTTATTCTTAAACATGCAATTATTTTTACTATTTTTTTTAAAAAAAAACACCATCATCGCACACTCTCATCTAACTAACACACTATTTCTGTGATCTGCTTTATAGCAAAGCTTTTTGGGGGCTGTCTATACTCATTGTCTTTACCTCTCATTCCATTCTTTTTTGAACCTACTTAACTTGGTGATCTCAAGTATTCATATAGTTTTAGACAATGGTCATTGTGCTTTATATTTCTATCCCAATCCTGTCCCCTGACCAAACCAGGGATGGGATATGGTTCCTCGAGGAGAGTAGCCTGGATGGAAATCTTGATGTTGGGGGTTTGTGGTTTACACAAGGTATAAGTAGATTGCTGCAGGCTGTAGCTTATGTCTCCAGGTGAAACACATGTCCTTGTGAATTTTGGCCCTCAAGTGAAATTGCAAACATCAATCAACTTCAGAGATTAGGGTCAGGAACATGGAAGCCAATAAAAGACTTGGATGAACAGAAATGAGATGCCAGAGTTCCTGGGCAAACATGCAATGGCAGATACCTAAGAGAGAGGTGTTTGATGTTTTAAATATCTAGTCAAACCTTCTGATCCCGGGGTCTAAATATGGTCCTGGAAAATTCTTGTATTCTAGCAATTCTTTACTATATTGAAGTCTAATTAAGCCACCATGTAAGAGGAAAAACTGCTTTCTATACAATATATTTTAATAAGTTCTCAGTATTATATGAATATTATTTTCCCCATTGACAGTTGTTAATCTTGCTTTGCTGGGGTTAGAAATCTAAAAGTACATTAAGCATTACTGAATCTTTAAGACAGATTATTGATGATCATAAATTTTCTCACACCAAAGCCAACCTGAGCTGTCCCCCTGCAGTTTTATGAAAGTAAATGGTGTCTGTTTATTTTAAGTCTATTAGGAGAATTGCTATGTCCTACTGTTGGGAGCTGTGAATGGAATGATTTAGCAATGTAATGGTCAGTTTTCAGTAACCGTTAGGTTATTACAAACCAATAAGATGCTCTTTTCCATGACATAAAAGGCACTTGCTAAAAAGAAAGTGGACCACCATAAGCAAATGGTTACATGCATGCAGGTAGTGAATCGTAAACACCAGAGTTTCCACAGGTATTGACATTGAAGTTGATACAAGACTGATTGTATCTCTGGGCATATTTAACATGTATTTGGTACTGATCATTAATATCAGTGCAGATGTAGATCTCAATAGAGGGATGGAAATAATACCTAAGGAATATACCTTTACTAGGAAGGATATCCCCAACAGGCCATAACCTATGCAACCAGTATTAATTGAAGGTCTCTAGAATCCACACCCACCACCAAGGCCTAGGGAAGCAATGTTCCTGAAATAGCTTCTGCCACTCTGGACTTGAGCTAGAGTCATGCATATGCTGATTTCCCTAGCTGTGAGAATAATTCACCTGCACCCTGCCTACTGAGCGTCCAATTACCTAATAGACAAACTGCTAGAGTGCCCAGGGTCTGGGAAGCAAGGACACTAAAACAATTTGAACAATTCAGCTTTAGAATACATTCTTGAATTGTATATCTAAAGCAATCCAGAAAGAAAGAATCCATTTTAACCTCAGCACATGCAAAAAAAAAAAAATATTTTTCTGGTTTAATGACTGTTTAAAGTAAATTTCAAATGAAGGAGTAAGTGCCACAACATTTTGAAAGTTTAGAGCCTCTAAGGGTCTGCAGCTGACCTTGTTCTCCACTGAAATGGAAGCAGAGCCCCTTCTGAAGGTGCACTAGTGACCCATGCTGTGTGCTGGCCCAGCAGTGTCTCTGTGACCCAGAAGGTAATTAGTCTGAGCCCAGAGGATGACTGGATTCCCCTTATCTGCACGTGAGCTTGCAGACCCACAAACATTATTAATGGTCGTAAAATTATCTGATCCCTTTTTAACACCAGACTTAGCATTTGTCTCTCTGACCTCCAGTGGCTGTTATTCCCACAGGCTGACCCATGCACTGGGAAAAGATGAATTCCTTTTTATTGGTTTGAAATTTATTGCCCGTTAATTTCATTGATCAAACAGAATAAAAGATCAAAGAAAGGGTAGCCCATTACATGAAGATACAAATCATTATTACTTTCTTTAATATTTTTGACATTAACATTAATCACTATGAATTATGGTGGTGTTCCTTTGGATGTAATATGCAACTTCAAACATTTCATTTTAACACCACATTCTTGCTCACCATGTTATTTAAGCCAGTTTTTCTTTCAGCATAGCTTATTTTTTTTCCTCTTCTCATTTGCAACCAAATAGGTGGGGAAAGCATCATGTTTGTATCTCGGGAGGTTGTGATCACACAGCTGTGTACCTGTGTCTGCCTTTGCAGCAAAATATTTAATATTTAATAGACGCGACTGAGCTATGTTCTTTCTTCAATAAACTACGTCGACTTGAAAGGTATATAAATATTCAGGATCTGTGGAATCAAAGACAAATTTGATATTTTGGAGGGAAATGTAGAACCACAAATAATGTGATTGTGTACTAGATTTGAAAATGTGTGGGAAAAGATAGAGGGATGCCTTTGATGTGTCTATAAAGATGTACATTTTCTTGCCAAATGACTATTTTCCAAGACAGTTTTGTGGGGATTTTTTTAGAGCTAAAAATGAAAGGGTTCAGCTATGTAAATAATTTTGGAAAGATGTTGGAAGTGATTTGTTATGCCTTTTTACTTAGCACATAGCGCTGGTTGTTTACAACAAATAGAATTTTATATTTGATTGGTCACTTGTTTTGTCAGATTCATCCTCATCTTTGAATATCTGCTTGATGTGGTCAGTTATGAACTCATTAAAAATCAATATTGAAGCTAGGAGATTTCAGAGAATCCTTGATCACCTCCCTTTCTAGATGAGATACATAAACTAAACATAGATGAATGATTTGCCCAAGGACATTTGGTTGGCTGAAGATACTACGGTCCCAGAAACTATGCATAGCTAATTTTCAATTTATTAATCTCCAAAATACATCTTACTTTTTCAATGGCTAAATGCTTCCAAGTCATAATGATTATTTGCAAAATAATTGAGGTCGCCTTTTTAGTTGCTTGAGCTTAACTAAAGGTAGTTATCCATCGACTTGTCAAGTTTAGTTCAACATTTATTAAGCACCTACTGTGTGAGTACTGAAAATAACAAAAGGATTGAAAAGATATCATTGATTGGTTGGCTGGTTTTCTCAATACTGGGAGTTGAATTTAGGGCTTCATTCACGCTAGGAACGTTGTCTAACCATTTACCTACACACCCAGCCCTGAAAATATAGCTTTTGATTTCAAATCTAGTAAAGTAGAAAGACTAGCATAAAATAAAATTATAATAGGATATAAAGTATAAAGGCTACAAACTACACACAGTTTGCTAATATGGTCAAGGAAGGGAGTGTTTATGTCATATAGGAGAGACAAAAACCTGTTTCAGGGAGAAGGTAGTTCTCGTCCACATGAGGTGTTAAAGAGAACATGATGTATTTTTATTGGTGCATTAAAAGTATACAAAAGGGTGAGATTCATTCTGACATATTTGTGCATGCATATAACATAATTTGGTTAATCTAATTTCCTAGAACCTTCCCCTTTCTCTCTTGGTTCTTTCCTTTCTGGTCTCTCTCCTTTTCTTTTATTTATTTATTTATTTTTTAGTGGAGTCAAAGGCAAATTATTGGGGTATGAAATCAACCAAGTTATGCTATGTCCATATATGAATATGAATATATCACAATGAAAATGATATTTCTTTGGCAGAAAAGATAATTCAAGGTGTGGGGAAGGGAGGTCATGCAAATATTCAGAGATGTGAAAATTAGAGCTCAGAATCCTCAGTTGTGCTGGAGGCCTGGAAACACTGAGGGAAGCCATGGGAGACAGGGCTGAAGAGCGATGGGTTGGTCAAATTTTACATAGTCTGGCTAAGTGAACTGGCAGAGTTGAGTCAGTGAAGGGTTTATGCAGATATAAAGCATGATCTGCACTGTATACTAGGAACACTATTCTAAGGACTCATCAGAAGGGGCAGATGCAGACAGGAGGGAGAAGACAGAGGTCATTGCATCAGCTCAGTACAAGTGACAGGCTCTGAAATGCAACCAAGTGAGGTGGTCCAATAGAGAGAATTTTGCTGGAGAGCTATTGAGGATAAGAAGATAAATTCTATAATGGAGATTGAAGTATCAAATAGGGCATGCAGGGTTTTGACTTATGGGAGTAGAATGCAAATCTAAAGTTCCCTTTGGGCCCAGAATGGTAAGAACATGCTGAACTCAGTTCTGAATGCTCATGTGTTTGAGTTTATAGCATGTGTCCTTGTATCCATTGGGGCTAATACTCAAAGGAATGCTGAGTTCTGATGTCCAGATGAGAACTTTGGGTAAGCACTATTGCCCAAGGAATTATCACATCAGTGTGTACATTGTTGTGTAAGACCATGAAAGATCACAGACATCCAGAGAGTGCCTAGAGCATGGGTAAAAGAGAAAGACACAGGTGGAAGATGGGTGCCACCAGGACTTCTGAGGCCTATTAAAAAATCCACTCCTGCAGAAGCCTCAAAATGAGTGCTAAAGAGCATCCATTTGATTTGTCCATTACTAGATTGCAGATGCCTCCAACAGAGGCCGTTCCTGCATGGTAGGGCTGGCTCCTGTTGCAGAGGCAAGAGAGGAGTTAGGTGCAACAAAATATAGACAATTCTTTCCAAGCAAAGAGATGCTGTCTAGAGAAATGCTGGATTCAAAGAATGGGTTTGAGAACAATTGGTAGATTTGAGCACTTGCAGGGATGGATGGGGGAAAAGACACTGGAATGCAGGAACTGGACCTAGAAATAAGGAGGGGTTGAATTAAAGTAGAAAGTTCATGGAGGACATGTGATCAACAGTGCAGAGGAAAGACTGCCTTTGAGGAGAAAGAGGGAGAGCACATGCCTGAAGATCATTTGTTTGGTGCAGAAGAAGTAAGACAGGGATGGGACCAAGTTTGCATTGTTAAAAATCTAAGTCTTACTTATTAGCTGTTTGATCTTGGACATGTTTTATAATCCCTTTGTTCTTTAGTCTCCTCATCTGTGAAATTTTGACATTAAGCCCCTCCCTAATTGAGTCACATGGATTAAACAGTGTACTGCCTACAGAATTCTCAGTTTAGTATGTAGCACATTGTAAGTGCTTGAAACTGGAGGCTATTGCTAAGGGCTGCCCAAGGAGCTCTTTAACTCTGACACCTTGCTAACCTTTAAAACTCCCCACTGTAGGGACCACTTCCTTTATCGTTCCTCATACTGGTAGCTCTTCTGTGGCAGTATCCTTGGCCAGTCCAGTACGTGTATCCAAGGAAAAACACAGCTATTCTATCATTATCAAGCAATCATTTTTATCCAGCTCAACTGGTTTACATTAAGCAACCCTGAGCCAGGCACAGAGTATGCTACAGACCTGCCCATTCTTGGAAAGCAGAGAGTTTATGCCACGTCTGCAGGCACAGTAACGGGTTATTTGCCCAAACACTAAGCTCTGAACACAGGGAGTCCAGTGTGTACTTTAGGAGATTGAAGGTTACTTGGTTCTTCATTTGTGCCTGAGGAGAATTAGTAATGGCAGGGGGATGAGTGGAGAGAGGAAAACATACTCATTTTCTCTGATCACTTTCCCCTAGAGGGAAAGATCAATTGCCTTCAACATGACGCTCAACTATTTTTCTGAGTCCTGGCCTCAAAATTTGTCAAGTTTTCTGAAAACATACGGATACTGCCATTTACTATCTTGCTCAGATAGTAAAAATGTTAAGAAATTAAGAACTCACTGGAATAAAAGGTTGAGTGGTCATCTTCTCTATCATAACCACATGGAGAATTACTGTGTATGTACCTGTCACCTCTCCCCCTGCCCAAACTCACACTTACAAATACTCCAATAGGTGGAGGCATTTTTCCCCCAAATATTTCGTTTATTTCCATGTTAAAAAAAGCTTGTGATTTATTAGTCCATTTAAAACCCATTAAAGATCTACTTGCTTTGATTAAATGGCACCATTTTAAAGGTTAATCAGTGTCATTTTTTTATATTTAAAACTTAAAGGTACAGTGCTCCTTACTTACTGAAAATTATTTTTAAAAATGGAAATGGGAACAGTCATTGAAATGCATGCCTACTTAAAGTGTGGGATAAACACAGTGAGGATCATTTATTGGTCAGACCCTATGGGTCAGTATGCTACTAATAATATACATCTTTCTTACTTCCAGAAACCACAAGGTCACTGTGAATGACCCTATTTTTAGTTTTCTCCATGTGTCTCCAAACTGGACAGGCTGAAGAAGGCTCCCTGTATCTGCACTTTAAATTCTAACAAACCATGTTGTTAGACCTTTGCCACAAAAGTGGAAAACTGTATTCTAATTAATGCATAAATGCATTGTTTCTATGTATGTTTACTTTATTACAATTTGTTTTATTCTTTTGTGTGCTTTCTTAATTTTTGTGCTATACTTAAATTCTGTGTATTATTCTAGCAGTTAATATTGAAACATCACAGCAAAGGTTAATGTCATCTTTGATTTTCACTTCCCATCTGGGTTCTTATCCAGGTTTTCTATTCCATTTGGTATATAAATGATCATTTTCATTTTTAAATGTAAAAGTACCTATGTAGATATTCATCTGTACCTTGCACTTTTTCATTGTCTGATCAGTTCTAGAGGTTTTATATTCTTAATTCTCAGATTACAGAATTACAGAGAAAGGTCCAAATCAGTCTCAGAAAAATTGAAAAGAAGAAACTTTCAAATGTAAAAAATGATGGACAGTTACTAGAAGATACATGCTGAAACAATTTAAGTGAGTTTCTTGGTTTGATTGGGTGACAAGAAAGTAGCTTGTTTAGTTTTCTCTTGAGATTTCTATTATGAGATTCTCTATGGAATAGGACCTTCCCATTTATCTGTATAGACTAGAATTTCTTTTCAGGTTACTGTCATTGTAGTAAGTCTTTATTTAAATATGAGAACTAATAGTATTACGTGGTTACCTGGGTTCTGCTTTTTAGAGAACTATGACATCAGAGAACTCGCATCTCTTTTAAAATGATGAGAACACACCAGTGTTGGGTAACTTATCTGTGCTTTATCACTGGAGAGAGAAAGAAGAAAGACCTTATAGCAAAAACCCTGTATACAGCTTGATCTTTTTGTGTAAAACATACTGAAGAAGCAATGGCACTTTGATATTTCTACGCCTAGTGAATTTGCCACAGACAGAAGGATTCAATAAGAAATTTTTTAAATTTTTTGACGAATTTAATCTGTACTCATGAATAATTATTTGGCTATGATTCCCTTGTTTACCAAGTAATTATGGTTTTAAAATCTGTTTGGGTTAGCATTTAGCATTTCTCCATCCAAGGGAATCATAACATTGATGGAATATCTATCAGTCTATTCTTATGAGCTAAAGTAATTAAAAAATTCTTTATTATTCTCTTTATGATAGTAACCTATAATAAATTTGGCATGAGTTGTTCAAATATTGACTATCAAAGCAGTGTCCTTCTGCTTCTCTGAATAAAGGGGAGAGAATTTGAAGAATTTTATAAGGCTTTAATGAAACTCATGATTTCAGAATCACCATATACTGGAAGAAAAATATGTAAGAGATTAGTCACATCTCACAGACACACAACCAACCACAAAATTATATGCTGTGTGATGCCAATATTAAGCAGACCCACCTAAATGAACTTAGAATCTGAATTACAGAAGGATGAAACTTTGGGGCTGTGCTGTCACTTATGACTTAATATCATTTCATTCCTGTGACATTAAATCAGGAATGCACCCTTTTAAAAACATAAGACTTGTCATTACTCTATACAAGGAGGAACTGTTATAAAATTACTTCTGCTAAGCAAAAGGCCTACCCATGTTACTTCTTAGATCTGAGTTACTTTCTAAATTAGGCATGCTACTATAAGAAAATGTACTTCTTAAAATCCTCCAAAGAAAATGAAAGTGTTGAACTTGGTTTCTGATGTCATGTATAATAATTCTAAGACAGCTGTTATTCCAGTAAAGTTCTCTTGATTAGTTTTTCTTTAAAAATATCATTGCAACTATTTAACATTTGCAAGCGGGATGGTGGAACAGATAGGGGTTCTCAGCAGGTACAGGGAGAACAGGGTACATTTTTTGTTGTTTAAGAATCACAATGTTGAAACTACATAATTACATAGTAACTGTTGACCTTGTAATTACACTGTAAGCACCTGTAGTGACAAGATAAATGCATGGTTGTTTCAGTCTTTTAAGCTATAGGCCTATCACCAGACCCTTACAATATAAGCTACATAGTAATTTATTGGTAAATAGTGCTTACCCAAGAGTAATACCCACACATGTGCCTTGCTTGTTACACACATGCATAGAAACAGGCCAACTTACTGCCCTGGAGGCACTTTTATTAAAATGACACAGGAGTCACATATGCACATGGCTAAGATTCCTAAAGTCATCTGTGGGCCTTTTGGACTATTCGTCACTGCTGCTGGTTTCCACATAAAGACTTATGAATGACCTATTTTTACTGGTAATTATTTTTCATTGCAATAGGATATAATTGTAGACAGTTAACTGGAGTCCCCTTGTCTTTCCAGGTTTACTTCACTTTAAACAAGACCATGATCGAAAGGACTGGAAAAAAGATCAAACTCCATTTTAACAAGTCCTTAGGCAAAAAAATCTTTGTATGCCTTTGCAAAGGAAAGGAAACAGTAGTGGTGAAAGATTTTCTAAAACAAAAATTCTTTTATAATGTAAACAATAATGGTAGCTATTAACACTTATTGAATGCTTATTAAGCCCCAGGGCACTATGATAATTACCCCTAATTTTGCCATGTCTGCTCAAATTTGGATTTCAATATACTGAGTGCTTTAGTGATAGTTTGATTTTAAATAAGAAGCTGAGTGAAATTTGTTGTTGTTGTTGTTGTTCATTCCTTCAAAAGTATTATTTTTTTTAGTGTCTGCACTGTACCAGACCCTGTACTAGGTCATCCTTAGGATCTAATCATCTTTCTAATGTGGGAGAAAAGTGAGTGATTTACTTTGATCTTTTTGTCAAAGTAGAACTTAATGCAAGCTATAGTGAGTAAATTAAAGTTACCCAGTAATGAGGGCAGTAAGGTATCTTGCAGTAATAGAAGAGCATTCCTTGCTAAGGGGCCAGTGTATGTCACTGTCCAGAGATAAGGACAAAATAGGAGATTTGAAGCCATCGCAGCTGGGACTTAGAACTTGAGTTTGTGGAGAGATGGTGCCAACATACATGGCTCTCCATTCTGGTGTCAAAGGGAAGGAAAACATGCCCTCTCCCTACTTGGCATTTGATAATTGAGCCACCAGAACAAATGGACAGAAGGCAGATTAACAGGAGAGAAGCCATATTTAATTGCATATGTACACGTGGGAGTCCCACAAAATATGCAGCTCAAATGTAGGTTAGATGTTGAGGCTTATACAGCATCATTCGGAAGAGGAAATGGAGGCTTAGGACATCTGAGGGGTGCTGGGGTGCTGCTGGCAGCAAACTGTGGGACAATGGACAAAAGTGATCTTGATAAGCAGATAATGTCTTGAAGGATAAAGGATCTTGAAGGACCTCTTTGAAGAATTTGTGAAAGTGTATGTCACCATCTGTCTGGGCATAGTACTGACCTCATATCCTCTCCTGTGACAACAGTTCATCTTCCCTGGTTGATGGGATTCTCAGGGAGCAGTTTCATGAGTGGGTCTCTTCTGTAGGATCTGTCTTTAGTCAGAGAAGGAGAGCTCAGAGAAAGCCCCTCCCACAATTACCATTCCTAAAGTGCCCTCAGATTGGAGTCACCGGGTGACCAGAGCCCCATATTCTGGGGTGGCATTCCTTATCCTCCTTCAGTAGAGAGTCTGGATTTCATCTTGTGGTCAATGAAGAATCACTGAAGATTTTAAACACAAGAAAGAGAAGTTCAGCTGTGGATAAGGATTGAAAGTCAGGCAAGATTATCACTAGACAGCCATATTATGAGGTCATTGCAGGAATCCAGTAGAAAGGTGTTGTTGCTCAGAATTAACCCTTAGAACATCACAGAATCTTCCCATACTCTGTGTGCAAACTTCTTCAGTTTGGAGTTTCAATGTCACTGGCCTTGATGGATATTTCATCTGTCCAGTTCTGGTGTAGCACAAGGTAGGCAGGACAATAGAACTGCCATCAGCAAACGAGAACCACAATTGTACAAGGTTTAGCAGTGACTCTTATAATTGCATCCTCAATGTAACGTATCATCCACTGATGTTTTTAAGTATTGTAGGTGGAAGTCTGTCAGCCTGAAGGTGGTTTCAGCTCATGAGACACGCTGCAATCTTCTCTTGTCTGAAACATTGAATCATTCAATAAATAAGCCACTGGCACTTTTCCCCGTGTGGCCTGTGTGTTGATCCACTTTTTTTCCCGACCAATACACAGTTTTCACATGGCGTATTTGTTCTCTTTTGACAAGAGTTTGCAAGTGAACCTTCCTGTGAGAGCCTATATGTATGAACTACTTTGAAGGGCTTATGGAAAGCTAAATTGGGACTGTTTTTCTTAACACATCAGTTTGTATGATCCGGGAAAAAAAAAAAGCAAAAGGCAAACTTTTGTTTGGATTCAAATGTCATCTTTGCCTGTACCACATTTATTTTTATTTCCTTTCTGACAAGGAATGTTAACTTTCCAGGAAAATTCAGCTTCTCTATGAGAACAGCCAAGACAAACAATTTCTTTTAAAGGTGTGATTTTCCTTGAGGCTGTAATTTTATCATTTGGAACAAATGGTGGCTTGTGGGGGGTGTGGGGAACAAAACAGCCTTGGGGTGTAGACTCCATCTATGAGGACACCAGGGTGAACCATGCTTCAGATATTATGGCATAGGGTTGTGCTGTCCTTTGCCTCTCAAGAGACTCTGATGAGAAACAAAATGGAAAACTGTTCACAGTCTCCTTGGGTTAGATCTCCCTGAGCTTGGGGGAAGGTGGGAAAACTTTTGCTCGCTCAGGACATATTACAGACAGATGTTGTTCCTGAAAATATTTGCATTGGTGACGTATTATATTGGTGCAAGGTGAATTGTCTGAAATGAAGTCAGCATTTTCCTTTCCTAAAAATGAAAATTTTCCCTATTCAGGTACAGCTGAAAATTTTTTTAGGTTAGATTTTTTCTTTTTAATTTGGAGTACTCAAATATACCTTACAAGTACCTGAATTTCATGATTTTTACCCATGTCCCTTTCATATTGCAGATCAAATATATCAATATTTGTTTTTTATTTTTTTCAGTTCATTTGAAGTGTAAATACATTTTTCTGTTCTCATGGTATTAAGAAAAATATGTATTCCCTTTAAAATCTTTTCTTTGTACTTTTGAATTTGAGTAGATATATTTTGCTTATAATGCTTATTTTTTTTTTTTTTTTGGTATTTTGTAGTACAACCAATTTAAAGGTAAAGCCAGTGGTCTCCCATCTTTCACAAGCCAAATAAAAAGCTAATTGAAAATGATATTTTGTTTTTAACCCAATCTGACTATTTAGTTTATAATAAGAAATGATATCAATAATAGATATTTTAAAAACAGGAAGAACAGAAGAGATGAAGCGTGACTCAAAAATGTAATTGTGCTAACATTTATTTCTATGTGACACCTTCAATTCTGCCCAATACTTCAGCTATACTAATTCCCTGAACTTTTACTATTAATGATATTCAAGCTGGAAAAAAAGAAGGTTGAAATGCCAACATCATATTGGAAGACAAATTTACATTTCATTCCCAACACCGTAATTTAATAAAACTTTTATGGTGCTATGGGTACCTAATTATGCTTGAAGCAGAGAGGGAATTTAACATTGTTCCACATACACAGAGGATTTGGTGGTGCTTTATTTTAAATGGTCCTTTGAAAGTGCAATGTAGTAGAGGATCCACCAAGTTATGCTGCTTTTAAAAGACATGTTGGAAAACGATGAATTACTTCAACCATATTTCATTTGTATGAGAGAGAATCAACTCTCAGAATTCACTTAAGTTGACTTAGTACACTACATTCCTGGACTATCAGGTTTTGAAATATTCATTCCTCTGAGAATTGTAGCGATGTTGGTGTTACTACAGTATAGACTCTTAATGGAAAATTTACATTGTAAGCTAAGCTGTGAGTTTCCTGACAGTCTTTTCCAAGTAAACTTTATCTTATTTTCCTGGGCACCCTGGAATATGGTTTTATTAAATCACCTTTTTACCTCTTCTTATATCCAACCAAAGTCTAGTTGATTAGATCTTTTCAAAATCTCAATAAGAGTCATGTCATCTTCCATTGCTTAAAATTCTCCGCTCCTCCTCCCCCACTCTAGATTAACTCTAGTCTAACCTGCCATTTACTATTCTCCAGTCTGGCTTCTGCCAACTTTAATTTAAATACCTGATGTTACAGCCAAATGGCTGTCTTCTGAACAAGTCCCTCACTTTCTGTGCCTGCTTCATGCTGCTCCTTCGAGGAAAATTCCTCCTCTCCTAGAAAAACTAACCTGGTGGGGTTTTTCTATCTTTCAGAATGTGGCCCTTTGCTACCCTCTCCCCAGACAGAGTTGTTTATTCCACCATTTGACTCTTCTACAATAGACTCTATTTTTTTTATGACACTTATTATACTGAAACTTGAAAAAAAATTATTCTTATTCACATAACATGAAATTGTATTAACTCTATTAACACCCTAGTCATGTCTTGTTAAAAGAGTCTATGTCTTACTTGCTCCCCACCGCCCCCCCCCCCAAGGGTTGAATGGTGTCCTCTCCATAGTAGGCACTTGGTCACTGTTGTGAAATGATGGGACATGCTTTTGAAGCAGGTGGTTATATGTGCTAATGGAGTGGTCACATTCCCTTGCCTCTGAATAAATTGGACTTAGTGCTTCCGTTTATACTGTTTACAGTCCCCAGATATCAGGTGTAAAGAATCTGTCCATGCTGTAGTGCCATTAATAACTCCTAATTGGTTGGAATGATCAATTTTTCCAATCACTTTACACAGCAGGGTACTTATCCTGCACGTTTACCACCTCATCATTTTATAAAGTTACATGAGTCAACGTGGATATTTTCCAGGCCCTTTATTTTGAGAGTCAGTTTTATGTTTCTTTAGAGCATTTTATGTTTTAGACCAGTTTCAACCTTCTTTAGCCTGTGATAGATTAAAAAATGAATTGATTTTCAAATTTAAACTAGGCTTGCATCCCTGGGAAAATCTCACTTGATTGTGGTGTATCATTTTTGTTGTTGTTGTTGCTGCATTTTATCTGCGAGTATTTTGTTGAGGATTTCTGCATCAATGTTTATATTGGTCTGCAGTTCTCTTTTTCTTTTTTTTTTTCCCCCCATGCTGCGGATTGGACCTATGGCCTCATGCCTGCTAGGTGAGGGCTCTACCACTGAGCTACATGCTCAGCCCAGTTTCCTTTACTTTAGGTCTTTGGTTTGGGCATTGGGGTTCATGCTAGTCTCATAAAGTGATTGAGAAGTATACCCTCTCCATCCACCCTCTGGAAGAGATTGCCGAGAACTGGTATACCGTCTTCCTTAAATGTACAGTGGAATACATTAGCGATCACATTGTTGGTTATAGATTCCATTTCTTCAATAGCTATAAACCCATTCAGATAGTCTCTTTCTTCTCATATGAGTTTGTGTAGGTTGAGTCTTCTGATGAAATGGTCCACTTCATCAAGGCTATCAAATTTTCAGATGCTATGTTTTTTGTATCCTTTAAAAAATCTTTTTAATGCTTATATTACCTATAATGATTTCCCCTCTCTTATTTCTGATGTTGATAATGTGTGTTCTTTATCTTTTTTCCTTAGTTATCCTGGTTACAGGCATATTGATTTTAATGATATTTTCAAATAACTTTTATTTTGTTGATTTTTCTCTCTTGATATCCTGTTTTCAGTTTCTTCATTTTCTGCTCTAATTTTCATTATTTTTTTACTTGTGCCTGTTGAATTTATTTACCTTTCATCCTCTAATTTCTTAAGGTGAAACTTAGGTGATGGATTTTTAGATCTTCTTTTCTAAATAAACATCCAAATTCTAGAAATTTCTCTCCCCTGCTCTTACTGGAGCTATACATTTTAATAGGTTTTACTTTCATTTTCATTTAGTTCAAAATACTTTGAAATTTCTGTCAAGATTCCTTTTTTTTGACCCGTGTGTTATTTGGAAATATGTTAGAATTCTTTCATTATCTTTTTGTTACTGATTTGCAGTTTAATTTTATTATGGTTTGAGAGAAGAGGTCGTTTGATTTCTATCATTTTAAATTCACTAAATTGTGTTTTATGGCCTAGAGTGTGGTCTACCTTGGTGAATGTTCCATGGACATTGAGAAGATGCTGGATGAAATGGTTCATAGATGTCATTTCTCTGCAGTTGATTGATAGGGCTGTTGAGGTTGACTGTGTCCTTACTGATTTTCTGCCTGCTGGATTGCTGAATCCCTTTGATTATCTCTATCTTTTAACTGATGTATTTAGCTCTTTAGGTTTTAAAGTGATTATTGATATATCAGATTACTGTCTACCATATTTGCTAGTTTTTACTTATTGCTCTTATTTTTCTTTTTCTTTTTTTTAGTTTTTAATTTTTTTAATTTGTTTTAATTAGTTACACATGACAGTACAATGATCTTGACATACATTTGAATAGATGCTCTTAATTTTTAATGGTTTCTATTTTCATCTTCCAATATTTTATGGTTTTAGTTGAGCATTTTGTATGATTTATTTCCCCTTCATTATTACATATCATTTGTACTTCTTCATTTCTCCTATATAGTGGTCATCCTAGAGTTTGAAATACACTTTTACAATTAATCCAAGTTCACTTTCAAATTAGACTACACAGCTTCATGAGTGCTGCAACTGCCATACAATAAAGAACAGTTTTTAAATACAAATATTCTTATGTGTATGTATTCATACATAAAGCATATTTAAGTGAACACATTGTTGCTATCATTATTTGGAACACACTGCTATGTGTTATGTCATATGTCAGTTAAGAATGAGTAGAAGACTGTTCTGCCTTCAGGTATTCATGCCCTGACCTCTTTCTTTCTTTATGTGGATCCTGGTTTCTACCCTATGTTATTTCCTTCTCTTTGAAGAATTTAACATTTCTCTCAAGGCAGTTCTCCTGGTACCAAAGTCCCACAATTTTTGTTTACCTGATAAACTATTCTTCCTTACCTATGAAGGATGATATCACAGTACACAGACCTCTGGGTTACCTGGCTAACATTTTTTTTTTCTCAACAATTTTTCGTGTATCATCTGCTCTGTTTTTACTTGCATGGCTTCCTGAGGAGTAATTGGATGTAAATCTTTGCCCTTTTGTAGATAACTTTTGTTTTTAAATCTCTGGCTTCTTTTGATAGTATTTACTTAATTTTTGCAGTGCTGGGGATTGAGTCTGGGCCTCCCATGTACCAAGCAATTATTCTAACACTGAGCTATATCCTCCAGCTCCTAATCTTTAATTTGTTTTCAACTTTCTAAAGTTTGACTGGAATATACTTGGGTGTACTTTTAATTTATTTATTTTTGTTTGTTTTGCATTCTTTCTTTTGGTTTCTAAGCTTCCTGGATCTGTAGTTTGATGTCTGACATTCATTTGGGGAAATTCTCAGTTACTAGTTATTACTTCTGGTCCTTTCTCTTTTCTTCTGGTATACTCTTGACGAATGTCCTACACCTGTGCATGTGAGTTTGCTCCACAATGCTTGGATATGCTTTTCTCCCTTCACCCCAGTCTCTCTCTCTCTCTCTCTCTCTCTCTCTCTCTCTCTCTCTCTCTCTCTCTCTCTCTCTTTTACTTCTCTTCATGTTTGAAAGTTTGTATTATCATAAACTCCAGCTCAGATATTCTTTCTTCAGCAGTATCAATTTTAATGAGCCATTGATGGCAATTCTCTGTCTTGACACAGTGTACGAGATCTCTTGCATTTCTTTTGATTGCTTCGTAAAATGTTTCTTTCTCTGCTTAGACTGCTGATCTGTTTTGGGTGCTGTCTTCGTTTCCAATAAAGTCTCTAAGTCTGCTGATCATCGTTTTTAAAAATTCCTGTTCTGATCATTCTAACATTTCTGTAGTATCTGAGTCTGTTTCTCATGCACGTTCAGTCTCTTCCAACTGTGGCTTTTGCCCTTTTTTATCCCTTTTTACTACTTTTGTTTAAAGGTGGGCCTGACACACTAGATAGAGAGTCTTTTAGTAATGAAGTGGTAAGGTGTGGGGAGAGGTGCCTTGTCGTCCCCTGATTGTGCTTGTGAACTTGGACTTCTCAGGGCTGCTGCCCCTGTCAGAAGGCACATGGTGATGGGAAGGGGAGCTGTGGGAGCAGATTTGCCACTTTTCCTTCACACATATGGAAGTCTAGAGCTGGGGTTGATATTTCTCCTCCCAAAGGAAAATTAGGCTCTGACAAATCCTCAACAGGTGAGGCTCTGGTAAAATAGCTTATCAGAGGGCAGATCTTATTAAGAAGAGCAAACTGTTGGCATGGTTCAAAATGGTTTCCTTACCCTTCCCCCCATCTCAAGCACAAAAGTATTCTTGCTTTTCAGGAAATGGCAGAGCCCTGGGGGGTAAAACTCACAAAAGGGTGAGAGCCTCCTGTGATGGGTCATGCTGCATTTTTAATTCTTGGTGCTGTTCACAGTGAGCCCAGAGGTTCATGAAGTCTTCACTGTGTTCCAAGGGTTTCTGCTTCAGTAAGTTATGATTCTCTGCATTTGTATGTCTGTCTTTAAAAGTGTAGGGGGTAGCAGTTTGTCTGGTGAAGAGTTGTTGCTTTTTTTTTTTTTTAATTTCTTGTTAGGTTGGAGATGTAACTCCTATTATCTTTACAGGCTAGATCAGGAAATGGAATTTAGAAGTCAAGTTTAACCATTGATTAAGTGCAACATTGTTTAGATT